>NC_133769.1:322361049-322489832 GCF_003597395.2 Chelonoidis abingdonii
GTCATAAGGAGGTGGGAGAAAACTTGTTCATCTTAGCTTCTAAGGATAGAACAAGCAGCAATGCGCTTAAACTGCAGCAAGGGAGGTTTAGGTTGGACATTAGGAAAAGGTTCCTGTCAGAGTGGTTAAACATTGGAATAAACTGCCTAGGGAGGTTGTGGAATCTCCATCGCTGGAGATACGTAAGAGTAGGTTAGATAAATGTCTATCTGGGATGGTCTTGCCATGAGGACAGAGGACTGGACTCGATGACCTCTCAAGGTCCCTTCCAGTCCTAGAGTCTATGAATCCTGTGAGGTACAGGTTTCAGCCCTTCCTGGAGTTGAGGAGTGCCAGGGGTGGGGACCAACAGAGCAGGTGTGTCCAGTGACTGATATTCAGAGGATCCTACCCAGGATGTGCTGGAACTGCCGAATGGGGGTCCAATGTGGAATCCCAGTGGAACTGGCTGGTGCCAGTCATTCAGCCTGTGAGATGGAGATTGAGTTGGTACAGTCAGATCCTTTTTACTTTGCACCTTCCCTTCCTGGACCAAAGATTTATGTGGACCTAATTCCTTGTGGTCCGTGTATGAGGATTCATCAGACTTGGACTAAGAAAGGAAGGGATCTTCTTTCTTAGAGGCAGATCTGGATGAGGATCTCTCCTTATGCTTATCCTCATGTCTCCTACTTTCATGAAAGGGTTTCTTAGATTAACTGTTCTAGTATCTACTCTGGAGCTCATGCTCAGAGGGGTGCTGCTCAAAGTCTGAGGCTGTGCTACGTGGGGCGTCTCCCCAGTCTGGATCTTAGTGGGATCTCATAGCATTCTCCGTGAAATGTTTCCATAAATGGAGCTTTCATCCCTTATGGGTTGGGGAGGGAAGAAGCAGTAGACGCTGCACTTGGTGGGAATGTGAGCCTCCACAAGACAGTAAAGGCAGAGCAGGTATTAGTTACTGATTGAGAAAGAAAGGGGGCAGGAGATACACATCTTAAATTGCCAGACTCTGGGCATAATCCTTCTCCTTGGGGAGATGTTTCCCATGTTGGAGAGGAATTAGACAAACTACACTAGCTATAAAACATTTAAACCCTACATCTACGCTTATTAAAACTATTTACAATACATATTTACAGATTCTGAAAGCAGAGGAAAATCATAACAAGACAGAGCATTCTGACTCATGCTATGCAGTTGTAAGAAGGAACTGGAGAGGCACCATGTCACCCTTTATTACCTCAGTTCAGAGCATGAGGAAAACTGTACAAGTGTGGACCAATGGAACTACTTGCTACAAATCTCTGGTCTTTGGTGCATGGAGAGCACACATACCCAGGTCTGGAATACCCATAGGCACCAGCACTTGCAGATGAACTTATATGTATTCAGATTCTTAATTTTTGTACATTATTATTATTTTAGAATAGGGTGAATGCTGCATTTCTTCTTCTGCTGATTATTTTTAATTGTGATTTGTGTCAGGTTTTATTTGCATAAAAATTGAAATTCAATAAAAATGCTCAAATAACTCACTTTTTAAACTAACTAAAACATTAAATTTGTTGAATACATAAGAAAAAAGCTTGTCAAAAAGTTTACAAAACATGTTTTATATTTAAAACTAACAGCTATTAAATAAAGAAAGTATTTAGTAGTTAGTGACCTGAACTGATTGTTTCTGATCACCATGTCTTTCAAGATTTTAGAATTAGTAGATCTCATCCTCTAACATCTAGTTTTAATTCATAGATTGGAAGAGGAGAAAAATAAGATTTCCCGCTTATTCAACTCCCAACTGGTTTGTTAACTTTTCATGAACTAGTCATTGCACTGAGCTAAATGAACAACATGAAATGAAGAAAATATTCTCTCAATACCTGCAGAAGAGGCTAGTGCTGTCAAAAGCTGGTTTAGCACTTAAAACTCTCATTCCAGGCACTTAGCCAGTGACTTTCACCAGTTCAGTGGTCTGACTTTCTTTAAAATTTGGCAGCAAACAAATTATTGCTTAATATTATTTTTTGTATTTAATTTAAATGATTTCTACAGATTTGTCATAGCTTTAGTCCTTAGCATACATTCTCAATTTCAAATTTAATTGTAAATAGATTTGTTTAAAAAAAAACAAAACAAAAAAGTTGTACTTAATTTAAATAACAAAAATCTGATTTAAATAAAAGAATCTGACTCTCTCTTTAAATAATTGATTTTTATCTACCCTGGTTAGAACAACATTGATTATCAAGGTAGAGAAATAAGAAAAGTAGCTAAAACAATACTGTATAAATGTGCCACCAAGTGGTGACAATATTATTTTACTTCTTATGTAACTCGCATGCCGCAATAAAGGAGGAACAAACTTGGCTGCCCCCTGAATACAATATATAGTGGTCCTCCGCATGCTATCCACATTTTCAGCATCACACAAGAATCTTGGCAGCATTTTGCCATTTTACACTATAATCTCATAAGAAACCTATTAAGCAGTATGGGGGACGTGGGGAAGTAACTACATTTTAACAAAATATTTCCTTTATTTGTGATTAGCAGACAATTTTCCCTCAAGTTAATACAGTTTACATTTCTATAGTGCTTTCCATCTAAGAACTTTGAAGTATTTTTCAGATATTACTGCAGGGATTCACAAACTGGTTGTTGTGACCCCAGCTTGGTCACAAGAGGGTGAGCGGTTGGCTGTGTCACACCCACCAAAACCTAATCTCCACTTGCACCCATTGGGACCAAGGCAAGGAATGAGAAACTCTGCCCAATCCCCTTTCTGTTGTAACTCTGTTCTGCCCCCAATCCAGCTTCTCCTTCAGGCAAAGTTAATGAACATACCTGAAAATGTAAACCTAAACAACTTGCTGAAGGTTACACACTCACGAAGTCTGTGACATCCCGGTCTTGTGCTTTACTCAGAAAAAATAAAGAACAATGCTTTACCTACACATTTAAATACTGTTGTTCTAAAACTATATCACACTGCTTATCATTTCTGTCTTATGACAATTTCAGAAAAGCCATAATGAATTACTCTTTCAAACTTCTATAAATTATTCAAGCTGCAACTGTTTAATGACAGATAATTTATAAGCCTGACAATGTGGAGAAATAATTAGTCTCCTTGATATTTACCTACTTACACTAACAGTACACAAAGTCTAGTAAATAATAAATGATGTTTTGCATGAGAACAACTTATTTTAATTTCCGTCGCACATAGTTCTTGGTTAAATTTTAAAATCTAGTATAATTCTGAAACTCTGCAATTTTTACAAACACTACACATAGCCTGGTAATTGGAAGTTGCAGAACAAACATTTTAATTCCAGGAATCTATAGCATGGAACTTGCTGCCCAGTATTTTGTAGGACAGAATAACTTTTCTCTCTCTCTCTCTGCTAAAGTATTATACTCAGGTACAAAATGTTTAAACAATGTTGAAGTTAGGGTGATCAGACAGCAAATGTGAAAAATCGGGATGGGGTGGGGGGTCCTATATAAGAAAAAGACCCCAAAATTGGGACTGTTCCTATAAAATTGGGATATCTGGTCACCCTAGTTTAAGTTAAGATAAATATTCAAAAGCAAACAAATTCTGCATTAAACTTGACATTGTTCTTAAGAACTGAAACACCAACATGTTGCACAACACTTTGGATGGTTCTTCACTAATAAATTGTATTAATTGGTATTTAGTCTTACTAACAAATTAACCCATGATGATGAAATAAATATTTCCCCAAGTGACATATCAATCAGTGCTGTGGAATGTTCTGATAAAGACCATATTTATTACAATATAAAGGAAATGATAAACTAATTTTAATTTAGAATTTTCTTGTTCTTGTGAATTTTTGTTGAAGCTGAGAAAGCAGCTTGGCAAGCAAATCAAAACTGTTCTATCTATACTTTAATATTGCTGACAGCCATGAGATTTTTTAGAAGTACAGAAACAGTCTTCTATAAAAAATCCTGAAACATTATCAGCATGTCCTAATGATTTATTTTTGGCTTTGAAAAATATTATGGGAAAAGATGTGAACATGATATATTGAAAAAATATTAAACAGAGGAATATTACTACTTTCTTATTTTCCTGTCTTTAGAAATCCTGGCATTTATTTCTTTAAAATAAATACATACACTGAAATAAAGTTTGTCTACAAGGTATTCTGTAATATTATACAATTCAGGATATATTTTTCAGCAATGCTCTTTTTTTCCTTTTACCCATTTAACCTAACCATCAGATAATCCTCTGTGTGACAATCATTAGACGTAACTGATTTTTCCCCCTGACTTGTATAAATCAGTAACACATGACCATCTGTATTCTCTTATATTTTCAATGTACTTTCAGAGTAAAAAATTCCTTTATAGCTGATATTGGATAGTATGACTTCATGCTAGGATATACTTTTATAAATATAATACAGAACGTATATTTAGTTATATATCCTTAGATTATTTGAATGGATGCTTCTGAATAAAGAAATGTCAATAGGGACAATGAAATAAAAATACAATTAACACGTTTTCATAAATTTCAAGGTGATTACCATCATCATGTTTTCTAATTTAGCTAATTTTGTTCCTTTAAAGTTCATTGTTCAATTTATTAAGGCTTTGATGCCATAGTTTGAATGGTATTATTTTAGTAATTAGGACAACAGCTTTAAAAGGGAGATTTAAGGGATATTTAGTACATAAACACCCCAGGTCTCATCCTGTGCATAGCAGCTTAATCAATTTCATGGTTCCCTTTAAAGAAAGGAGTTCTCTGTGTTTATAGCAATGACATAGAAACATGGCTAGAAAATCACACAGTCAGACTTAAAAATTCCCTAATCCAGATTCCAATTGCTTGACCTAAAACAAGTTATTTTTGAATGTACATATACGGAATGAGCATAAAATGATCCACACAACTGATAAAAAATGACCTTAGCATTTCTTCAAAAACAGACTAGATTTTTAAACCTCTAGAAAGAGGAAAATGAATAGTGAAGTATTTAAAGGTTCAATAACTTTTTGTTATGTATAAGTAAGACTTTGAAAAAGATCAAGTGATTTTAAACAGTCTGTTTTTGCTCTATATAATTTTTAAGGTAGTATCCACATTCAGGCCCTGATCCTGCAAAGATGTATACACCTGCTTAACCTTAAATACATAAGTAACTCCATTAAAGTGAATGAAACTACTTGCATGCTTAAAGTTAAGCATGTTTATAAATGTAGAGGATCACAATATTTTGAAGTACTGGGATTTAACTGCATCACAATTTGAAATTTCAACCCCCAGCCCCAGCCCCACCCCCACTAAACAGAAGGACCTGAAACTATCAAAGGAAACAAATCAAGTAACAAACCAAATAGGTGGGTAGGGGAGCCAGAGACTTCATGGGTAAGTTTACACTGCAATAAAACAACTGTAGTGGCCCAGGTCAGCTGACTTGGGCTCAGGACACTTGTGCTGGGGGGCTACAAAACTGCAGTGTAAACATTTGGGCTCGGGCTTTCGAGCCAGAACATCTACACAGCAATTTTATAGCCCCGCGAGCCCAAGTCAGCTGACACAGGTCAGCCATGAGTGTTTTATTGCCATATAGACATATCCCATGAAGTTCAATAGAAGTTTCCCTATTGCTAATCCGTTTTACATGAAAGGTGCTCAGATACCATGGAGATGGGCAGCAGTACCAAACTCTTAGATAAAAAGTAGATCAATATTTTGTGATTCACGGATTCCAGTCCATTTTGTAGGACTGTTCCTTACAACATTATCACTAATGTCTCATCAAACTTGTTCTAAAATAGCACTAGTTATGGTGCTTAAAATGGCCAATCCTATGTGACTAGTCCCAAATCAATGGAACTAATCATCTGAGTAAGGATTGCATGTCAGGCACATATTCTATTCCATTGCCCAACTGCTTTGTTAATTTTTTCTAATGTCTAACTTTAACTAACATAGCTTCAGGCTATAGCTTTTTGCTCTATTAGCAACAGACTAATAGAGCATTTATTCCATTGCTCTGAAGATATTTATAGACTATGATCATGACTTTGGTTTTTTTTCTAGACTATCTACATTTAGCTTATTTAGTCATACTTATATGTTATCCTCTAATTTTGTTGCCATATTTGTGCTCTTCATAGTGATTTTCTATAACCTTCCTCAACTGTGTCCTCATACTGCACACACTCCAAATACAATGTACAGCATATCTATTTACAGTTTTAGGTGCATTTTCTGGTATACATTAGATAGGTTTAATTTTGTTGCTGGAATCTCACTTCTCCTGTTGCCAGTACAGGCTCTGTCACAAACATCTTGTGTGGCCTTGAAAAGAAAATTGCTGTCTTGCTTTCTCCCTTCTGTAAGAGAGACACAACACTAACAAAGTAGCTCACAGAGCTGTTGTGAGGATTAGTGGTGGGAAAGTGCTTTACATATGTACAATATTAGAGAAGTATTATTGAGCCTTCAGCCACCACACTCACAGTGACGTGTAGCAAATTCTTTGCTGAGAGCATTAACATACAACTTTCAAAAACAGATAAGCTACCAGACACTTTAAATAATTCAGTAGCCTGGCAAATCCTGGAAAATCATATACTTATTAATGATCTTCCCAATTACAGCATTGTCTGCAACTTCCCTTTTATTGTTAGTCCATGAAAGGTAGTGCAGATCAGGGAAACTCCAGCAACACTTTTTCCCTATCAATATTTGGATCCCTACCACTCAGGTTTCAGGCCAGAACACAATACAAAAATGGTAGCGTTGGTGCTGACTGATGAATTCCTGCCCATGAGCAGCAAACAAACCTCTCTGGCAGCCTTTAATCCTGTTGAAAATAGGGCATGGATAACACACATGAAAGATCATTACAAAGCAAATGGGCTTCACAAGTTGTATTCATTCATGAGTGAGTGAGTGAACACTAAACTGTTCAGAGAGAAATCGAGAAAGCTGTGATGGTCACCTGCTCCTCACCTCATGCAAATAACTGCAAAGCTCAATACTCAATTCCGTCTACAGGCAATTACATGAGACCAGTCAGAGAAATCATCAGACATCAATGCCTCATGCAACAAATGTACAAACTAAAATATGTCTCCTCTCCTCTAAGGTAGCCTCAGCCATTAATAAAATGTCCCAGTGACTGGAAGAGTTCAGTAGCTGGATTTAGAGAAGTTAGTTCAAGATAAATCCGGGGAGAAAACAGATGGTGGAAATAGGAAACAATTTGAGGAATCACAGGGTGAGCTGACAGCAAGCTGTACATTTCTGACACTAATACTTTCCATTATAAAGGATTCTGAACAACTCTAACACTTCCATTGTTTGCAACAAGCCTTTGAAATTCAGCAGAGGGAAAGCACTTGGGCTATAGAAGTGCCTTTTCTGAGCCCTATGAAATTTAATTCAGGTTTTGCTGAGATATAAGAACATAAGAGCGGCCATTTTGGGTCAGACCAAAGGCCCATCTAGCCCAATATCCTGTTTTCCAACAGTGGCCAATGCCAGGTGTCCCAGAGGGAATGAACAGAACAGGTAACTATCAAGTGATCCATCCCCTGCTGTCTGTTCCCAGCTTCTGGCAACCAGAGGCTAGGGATACCATCCCTGCCCAGACTGTTGAAAATTAGCATTTCCCTTCTCTTACTTGGTTTCCTCAGGAAAAAAATATTGGCAGCCTGCCAAAACAATAACTGCTCATGAATATTTTAAGTCTGAGCCCATGGTGACACCACAGCAATAGTAAAGATTGCTTAGAAATGCTGGAAAGCTGCTGAAGCTGCGTGTGTGAGAGAGAGAATTTAATGATAAAGTCTTTAATTACTTGATCACATACAGTTTTTGCCACAGGATTCCAACCTCATTCAGCGCACATGATGTATGCAAAAGGAGCAGAATGAAGGTTGCAAAAGCAGCCATAAATCTGGCATTTGCTAACTTTCAAGTGTGTAACCTTGCAACTTACATAATATTCTTTTAACATAGGCTAGGTTGGTGGGGTGGGGGTTGTTATGTAATGTACTATAACTTCACCCATGTTCAAAGGAATCAGACTATAAACCATAAAAGTGGCATTAAGTCTTGGTATCATGCTGGACTCCTCACTACACCTAGAAATGCAGATTGTCACAGTAACAAGGAATGGCTTCTTCAACCTTTAATCAGCAAGAAAACTGTGCCCTTTTCTTTCAGACTTGTACTTAGCCACAATAATGTGTATTTTTATCATCTCTAGGTTAAACTATTGCTCTAGGTTCTATAGACTCACTCTACCTGGAGCTGAATGCAACAAACCCAAGAAAGCTGATGCTGGTGCAACATGCAACAACTTATCTCATAAGCAGTAACAGCCAACACAAACATCATACCTATTCTTCTCAATCTTGGTTGGCTCCCCAGTCCTTTAAGAACTGAATTTAAAGTCCTGGTCCTAACCTACACAGCCCTTAACAGATGAGGACCTACCTCCCAAGACCTACCATATAGCCTCAAGACAACTACACTCCACAGGAAAGTTGCAACTGGAAAGACCCAAGTTTAGACTATTGGGCACGATTTTATTTATTTTTTCACATTTAAAAAAAAAATACAACTTTATAGGCACTCATTCTATAAAAGAAATCAAAACAAACATAGCAAGGCCCATAAATATATCCACCTCCACCCACATCCTCCCCAATATACTTTTGCAGTGTGCCTCTCCCTGGAAGGTTAACAAATCTGGGCTCTGGCAGACCAAAAGGTAGGATTCCTCACAGAGAACATCCTACTAGCAGCTTCCTCATGCTCCAGCTCAAGACCACTGCTGATCTCAATTGTGGCAGTACACCATGGAGGGATGTAAACCAGGTCCCAAACTATTTAGCACTTTAGAGGCTAAAGCCAACACCTTGAACTTTACCTGGAAGTTTACTGGAAGCCAGAGCAGATCACTGGACACTGGTTTCATGTGCTCCCAACATGTGAGTCTGCTGAGTAAGCAGCCTGCAAAATTCTGCAGTAGCTTCTGCTCATGAATGGCTTCAACGTATTGCCCCAAGTAGTGCAAATACTGCAATCTAATCTTGAAGAAACAAAGTCATGGGTCATTATGGGAAAGTCTGTATTGGAGAGAAAGGTTGCGCTTGTCTTGCACACAGGAAATGGAGAAAAGCACTCTTGGCTACAGCAACATCAGGAGCAGCATAGGTTCTAGCACTACTACCAAACTGTTTTCCACATGGTGGTCACACCTCTTTATGAGGTATTTGCCTGCAAAGATATCATGTGAAGTATCAGATGAAAACTGGTGACAGACTGGTTATTAATATCACTGCATGAGGTTCATATGGATGTTGCATAAAGAGTTAAGTATGTGTGCTGAAAATACATTCCTAAAATATATTTGTGGGCAGAGTTAATAAACAAGTTTGTCCTGCACAAAGGAATGCTGATTTGCCTGTTTATATAATGTAAATTGAGCATGGCAATGCCAGAGACATTAGGCAGCTCATTTGCATCTGAGGTAAACAGCAGTTATCTGGAAGATGAGAAAACAGCACACACTGCATTGTGAACCCCAGTGGGTCACCCTGACTCTCAAGATAAAGACAGTGAACTTTGGGGAATTTAGGAAGAAGCAAAAGGACATCTTGTTATCCAACATGGAGGGAACAAAGAGGTCAGCGCTCTTTGTATTTATGAATGGAGGATCCCCAATTATGTAGGCTGGTGATGCTGAAAAGCAGTTGTAGGTTAGAAAATTACTTTTGACAAAGTTTGGAGCCTTCTAAGGTTATATGTAGTTTCTTAGAAGCATGCTATACTTTTGTTTCATTTGTAACTATTCTGTTTCTATTACCTCTGTTTAGTATCACTTCAATCTTGTTATTTATTAATAAATGTATTCTTGTTTTTATTATAAATTCATCTCAGTGCTGTTATACTGAAGTGAGGAAGGCATCCTCATTTGAGCTACTAGGCTGGTGTGTATTCTGTCTCTTTGGAGACAGTGAATGTGTCATTTCTGTGGATGCTGCAGAGAGACTCTTCTGGAGAGTTCAAGAAGTAAACCAAACCTAGGGTTAACCTGCAAGGCAAAGTTAGGACTGGCTGAGTCCTATGGAGTTTGTTTGGCTGGCTAACAGACTGGGGTGGCAAGAAGCTGCCAGACAGCAGAGCACCAACAAATCCCTCTTTTGCTAAGGCACAGGGTAACAGGGTGACTTCCAGTTCTGGACAACCCCAAGAAAATGTCACATTGTTTTTCACCTGTATTCACTTTTATGTCATAAATATTCCTCAACTGATTTATCAGGTAATTACTGGACTGTTCTAACTTTATACATTTAAAGTATTTGCATCCATGCAGCCAATAAAAATGTAAATTGGTAAACTTTAAACTCAAAATGAACGACTGCGTGGACATTTTCTAAACTAATTGACATCTGTACCAAGATTTTTAAAAACAGTTCTATTGTGGAGAAAATATTCACATCCAAATTCTAAAGCCTTGAAAATAAGGATTGATAATGGAAGTACTAGCAAAATATTGACCAATTAATGACAATATAGGAGTAGAATTAAGCCACCTGTTTTTTTATTAATCTGTGCTCATATTAACTGTATTATTTTTGTATTTCTATGAGTTATTTATCTTGATATCAAAAAATAAAACAATTTAATGAGTGCTGGAAAGAACCCATTATATAACACTAAACAAACAAGGAAAAAGGTTGGGAGGCATAGACTTCAGAGGCCAGTTTTTATGTATCTGTATTAAAACGGATCCAAATTCATGTATATGCTTACCTATATTATGAACGGGACAGACAAAAAAAACGGTTTGAGCACAGAGTATAATTTAACCTTAGTCTAGGACTAAATTAAACAGAAAATTGGTTATAACCAGTTATAAGTGAGTTATAAAGCTGTTCAGTATTATGGTTTGTTGCTAATGTAGAAAAGGAATTTTGAATCAGCCCTAGCTATACTTCAACTGATGACAAAAATAGAGCCTAATTCCTACACACTATTATTTCTAATCAGCAACACATTGTCTGAAAATTGAGTGCAAGTTTTGAAAGAGGATTATTATATAGTACTAATTTCAAAGCAAAGGTAAAAGAAACCGTAAACTGTTTATAATGTATATATTTTTAAGACAAGATTTATGGACAGAGCAATCTTACTGCTATACTTGTATCCTGTTCAGCATTGTCTCTGAAGTGCACAGTAGGTAAGTACCTATTAAAATATTATAATCAAAGAGCCTTTAATTTAAAATGGTTTGTTAAAATGATGACTGACTCTTTTCTATATAACTGAAAACTATGGAAGGAAAAGAAGTGCAAGGTGGAACGAAAGAAAAAATTAGTACATTTAGGCAACAGTTTATCCATTTACAAATAACACCACTTTATCTGTTCTCTTTTCCTTTACAAAATCCAATAAACTGCCATTATATTCCTTTTAAATGGTTCCATTACAAGGATTCTGTAACAACAGACTAATCTCTTGATAATTATAATAAATGCCTGTAATCAAAGCAGGAACCATTTAAAATAAGGAGAAAGGCTGTTTTCTATCAAACTCGTAGTTCTGTGACCTTTTGAGCATTAAGCTACATCACAGACCGCCACCTATAACTGCAACATAGCTTTCCAAGCCATCTTACTGAAACAAAAATAAAAGGGATGAGAGTGCAATGGAAATGTGAATTGACACGTTAAGAGTTTTTACTTTTCAACTTTGAACATTATAGAACATTAAAAACAAATTCACAAACTTCCAAATGGCTCAAAATGTATAGAATTTAGATGGAGACCCTCATAGTTTGATTAGAATGTAATGCTTCTTCGAAAAAAGTGACAGATGATATTTTAGAAAGCAACTCTACATCTGTATGAGCTGTATACCACTGCTAGGCTTAAGAAAGTATTATTTTCCTAAAAGAGAGCACATCCTAACACAAAACTTGGTATTGTATTCACATGAACCAACAATGATTTCCAGAGATCATTTAAGTAACTGAAGGCTGATAAAATTACGGGAAATGACTATATATGATCAGAATGGCTTTCATCTGCATTTTGTTAGACCAAGCATTGATTTCACTTTTCAGCTGTGAACAGCAAGAGGCCAGCTGTGGCCAAGGGAGGGAGCAAGCAATGCACTAGGGTCACAATAGAGGCTGAGTTGTCAGAAAATTTAACACTTTTAGTGATTAAATCTCTGCAAAAATCTTCAAGTTACAACCATTTGAAAATTATATCCAGCGGGTCCCACAAACTGTCACAGAATAGTGGATTTAATTTATGACAAAATGAAACCTTTGAACTCTAGTTATGTGAATAAACAGAATTATAAGGAGAAAACAAACAAAGCAAGGAAAATATAAAATATACTGCCTTCAAGCCAGAAACAACTACATTTTACTTGGTATTCCCAGATGTGTTAAAGGGAAATTTATGACAGCATACTGAAAAGCAAGATTCCCATTGTGAAACCATTCACATTTATTTAACTAAGCACAATCATTGAAAATGACCTTTATCCAAACCTTTCACAGCTGTCTTAAAATGATCTAAAACTATTGCCAGATATTCTTTAAATAACATTACTTAACACAAAGTCATTACCCAGGGGCCATATTACACTACTGGCAAGTAAATATGAATCCATTTTCAACAACACACTACAAAGTTTTAATATTGATAATATACTGAACACCCTTTCTTAAAGAAGTGCCAAACAATACAATTATCACAGTATTTCAGTTCTGGTAATAAATATGATTTTCTTGGTTTTGGCATCTGGTTTGCCACTTAACGAAAGTCAATGGATACAGAACAATGGGGAAAAAACACTTCTCAGTTTTGCATTTAAAACTCTGTATACTCAATAAGATGTCACAATTATTATAAGCAAAGCTGTTCTAGCAATAATTTGTAGAGGCATCCTCTGCATTTTATTTCATGAAGAAAACTGGGTGCAGCAGTCAAAGGACAGCACACTCAATGGTTTGCATAGTTTTAATTAGGGGGATGCTGAAAGTAAATTGGTATTACTGTTTTCTTTGCAGTACTATATTACTATTCTCATAAATTTAAAGTTAGACACAATGTTTGATTCTTAGGCTTACAAAATAGTGTATCAAAATGTTGAACATCTGAATCTTTCTCCTCTTTCCACTTAAACACTGAGCATTAAGGCTAAAAGACTGCCTTAAGGGGATAGCCTCTTGCAGGTCAAGATCAATTACTACAGCTAGAGAAAAAGTTATATCTGAGGATCCAGAATAGAACAGTTTACTTTTTTACATAGTAAAATTGTAGTTAAACTGGGCACACAATGTAAAAAAAAAAAAGATTCGACTCTATTAAGAGGATGATTAGTTCAGTAAATCATGGCTTTCAGAAAAGATGATTATGGTAGCCCCTTGATGTGAGAGGAAGAAGAAGGGTACAGGAGGTTCATTTCACCACAAAGTAATTATGCTGACCCGGAATGTTACCATTTATCATGGCTGAAAGATGACACTCACTATTAGCCAAGGGAAACTGCTACTCAAATGCTTCCATCTAGATCAATACACACCACATTTTTCTCCAGCAAAAAGTAATTATACAACAGAAAACTTCACAATCAATACCCACTCAAGCTAACTTACAGTCTGTGGTACAGACATAAAGGTATGGCACTGTCAACTGTCATTGAGGGCTACAACATTAGACCCAGTTTAAGGCTGTTTTCTTTCTCTCATAACATAAGACATTGCAGTCTATTTTCAGACATTCCGTATGCTATTGCTCTTTTCTGAATAAAAAATTATTACCCACATGTCTCCTTATAGAAAACAAAGTACATGTAAATCATGATTACAGGCCACAATTATAATCAGTAACTAAAACAGATTTACTTATTAATATTTTTTTAAAGCCTAGCATAATACAAAGTAAAATAAAATCAATCTGTTAGGCAAGAAATCAATCCTCGTACTCACTGAAAGCTAAAATATTTCCTGGAGCATTAGTTTCTAAAAGCTGCAGTTGAGAATCTGACCTTTATGAACTCCTGAGATCAGAATATGGAGGAATATACCTACCTGAAATATTACATTGATTTTTTTCAGCATTAAATATTTATTAATGTTTGTTTAGACACACAAACACCTCTATTAACATACCAGGATAGTAGATAAAATTAGGTTTTAGGACTTCAGGAATTGTTTGAAAACACATCTAAATGTCAGTTTTGACAACTGCTTTCAGGAAGGTAGAGCTTAGTCTTATAAACCAATCTAACACATCAGGAAAGGTTAAAGGGCATGAAAAAAATCACTACTTCAGTGAAAAAAATTTGACATCCAATTTTCAAGCTGATTTATCAGTGGAAAGCTAAAATTGATAGTTTGCCATTACTGAGTAGCAGGCTGTCTAAGAAAGCTGTTATAAAGCCTTTCATTTTGATTTAGCCACATGGATCAATACAAACCTATACTGTTTCAATTTTAAAAATATTGATTTTCTGATATAACCTCAGCACAAGAACATTTATCATCAGCCATATTGAAAATACTGAAATTTATTTCATAAAACTTTATTTTCTCAACACAATATACTGATTTTATTCACATAGCATCTGATCATTGTTAAATGATACTCTAAGTAAAATAATTTTGTCTGTTCACTTTAAAGTTTGAGTTGTACCGTAAATGTGTAAGGGAACTCCTACAGGAAATATTAGCAAAACTTCCATTCATTAGACTAGGATATTTTATCTTCTGGTCAATTATTTATGTGCTAATCTTTTCTTAAATTTTTACTAATATAAGGGCAATGATGTCTCAAAATCTTCAAGCTAGAACGTTTTGATATACTGAATATTTCATTCCTCCACATCAAGAAGTCCTAGAAACAGCATAGCATTTCACATTGCCAGTTTTTTCCAACATTAGAAAAAGATTCTAATATCAGAAGATTAGAAAAAAATAAACAAGGCTGTCCAATAAAATGTGAGTATCTAAAGAGGTTATATTTCTCAGTGTTCAAGTCATTCTATTTTATATGTTTTTAGTTTTGTTCATATTTAATATTTTTATTTGATAAAATCCCTTTCAAACTGATGAAAATATTGAGCTCACTGGAAAGTCATGTGAGACTATAGAAGAAGAAGATATTGAACTTTAGAGTTCTACGTTGTTTTTTTTTTAAAACTTATTTCTATTTTCAAACCCACAAAATATGGTAATGTTTGGGACAAGGTTAGATGCAATTGCCTTTTCAAACCTTTATATTATTTTAATGAAAAGTGCCTAAAAATTATCATATAACCCTGAATCAGAAGTGTCTTTTCTGCCAATGGCAGCAGAGCCAAAGAACACAGTGATTCAAATGCCAAAGGATATACAGTGGCACCTTGAGCACCACTCCACCCCTGTTGAGTTTAGATGCCAGGTCCTTGAAAATACTTGATAAACAGGGCAACAAAATGGTAATAGGAGATTGAATACACTGCAGGAAGAAATAACCTCGCCGGATAAAAAAATTAAAGGTATTTCTAACTGATGATAAAAATAAGAAACATAAGAATGGCCATATCAGGTCAGACAAATGGTCCATCTACTCTAGTATCCTGTCTTCTGGCAGTGGCCAATGCTAGGTGCTTCAGAGGGAATGAAAGAACAAGTAATCATCAAGTGATTCATCCCTTGTCGCCCATTCCCAGCTTCTGGCAAACAGAGGCTAGGGACACCATCTCTGCCCATCCTAGCTAATAGCCGTTGACAGACCTATCCTTCATGAACTTATCTAGTTCTTTTTTGAACTCTGGTATAGTCTTGGCCTTCACAACATCCTCTGGCAAAGATGTTTGATGACATATGTCTATTCAATGTTGAAGTGCCACATCAGATTATGAACTCAAAAACAACAAGAAATGATCTTGCTAGATCAGTAAGAAATTGGACAGTGAGAACACCTATTACTGACACAAAGATATTCATACTAGCAGTTGCTAAAAATGGTTGCGAGAAACTCCATATTAAATCAAGTTGAAGTTAAGGCAAATGAAACTGCTCAAATAAATGAAATACAATCATTATAAGAAAGAATATTCTAAATTTGTTGTGTAAGATGGTTTCTAAATCAGTAGGGTCTTCTCAGAAGGAGTACTTAAGACTCATGGATAACTTTCCCAGTATGCAGTAGCACTCAAAAAAGCAAACAGAATTGTTGGATGTATTAGAAAATAATACAGACATTATTAAAACTTTATATGATATACTATGGTATGTCCATAATATGAGAGCTTTGTTCAGCTATTGACCCGAAAACCATACAGCTCTGACAAGGGCAAAGAAAAATGTTGGCAATAAGGCAATATGTACACAGGACAGAAGACTACAGAGATTGTGATTATTTAACGTGGAAGAAGGAATGAAAGGTGAGAGGAAAAAAAGGAAGCGATAGCCTGACTGAACTAACAAATGAAGACCCACAAAGCTGATCAGACTACTTTTTGCTGTGTTCCACAAGCACTATATATAGGCATGCCCAAAATGAAATGATTCAAAGTAACCCCCTGTCCCCAAGCCCCAAACTTTCTTTGTAATAAGATAATCAATACTAATACTTGGCTTTTCTCATCCATAAATCTCAAAGCACTTTACAAAGGAAGGAAGGATCATTTTCCTGTTTTATAGATGAGGGGAAACTGAGGCACAGGGTGGAAGTGATTTGCTCAGTGTTAACACAAGCGTCAGTGGCAGAGCTAGGCACAAAACTGATCACCTGTGATGCTCAAGAAGGAATCTCACTCTCAGATTGTACAATCAGGTGTATTTTTGGCAATGGGTAGGAAGGGAGGGTGAGGTTTGATGATTGAGGGTGGGTTGCCTTCCTCTGAAGCACTATGAACACATGTTCTGATTTGTCACAGCAT
The DNA here is from genome assembly GCF_003597395.2 of Chelonoidis abingdonii. NCBI lineage: Eukaryota > Metazoa > Chordata > Testudines > Testudinidae > Chelonoidis > Chelonoidis abingdonii. The sequence continues at coordinate 322,377,989 of NC_133769.1, forward strand.
TGACTACATACACCATTTCTATTTTTATATCTGTGTCTTGATATGGCCAGATTACAAAAAAGTTGACAAATGAGATTAATTACTATTTTAGTCAACGTACATTATGCAATTATAGAAAAATGTTTCAACACTGTACTGATATCTGGAAAAATATAAATATGAAAAGTAACTACTGCACATGATCAGATGCTATTCTTCAAAATTATAAACCTAGAGAGTTTAAAAACTATATTTTAATTATTTTGTGAAAATATTTCCCAATAATCACATTATTTTGGTCCATTGTTTGGACTGATTTCCCCAGTTGCTGGATTTCTGTCTGAAAACCAGCAACATAGAAACAAAAAATCCTTACCAACAACCTGTGTGCCAGTGATCACCAAGACATAATCAGAAATGGCAAACAACTAAGAAAACACAGCATCTGATGAAGTGAGTATTCACCCATTAAAGCTTATGCTCTGTTAGTCTATAAGGTGCCACAGGACTCTTACTTTTTACAGATCCAGACTAACACGGCTACCCCTCTGATACCAGAGTTTAGAGTGAAAATGTTAACAGATCCATTTTCTTTTGAGACATTCTTAGACCTAACTATATTCAAAATAAAGAGGAAACTTCCTTCTAAAAGGGAATAATGGTGGTTATTCCATGTAATGGTTGTAACATGTAAATACAACAGCTACATCAAGGAACAAAAATCAGACAGCAACTTTATAATGCTTAAGGGCTTCATATTTTATAGCACCAGCATTAATGGAAAAGTTAATGTAGCATTGAATAACAGTGAGCAGCTCAGCTGCTGCTGCAAAGCATTTAGATCATGGAAATAATGCATCATTTTTCTTCCTCTATTGCTTTCATGACCATTCGTAGAAAATACGTAAAGTATTTTCTACATTACCCAATTAATCTCTCAGAAAATGTATACCCAGACACACACATCATGTTATATTAGAGACCTCTCAGGGGAGAAATAAGAGAGAGATAACTATCAGAAGTCAAATGTTTAAATAATTTCAACCACAAAATTCAAGGAAAATAAGAGACAATGCTGAAGAAAACCTGGAAAACGACACATGCTGTTTACAAGTGTAACATGTACAATGGCTCGACTGAGCACTGACATGAAACTTGATATTTTACCATAATTCTGCCTCTTAATTTTCTTGCTTTTGTGAATTGAAATTAGTCATTTAACATTACTTAAATAATTGTTCTGTAAATGTATTGCCATTGTTTTATATCTAGAATTTAAAAACAAAAGTATACTTTTCATTTTAAAACCATCTTAAGTGCATGTGTGGGTGAAAATGAGCAACCTTTGAAAATGTGCAGCCGCCATCATACTGAATAAATATGTAATTACAGAATTACTGAAACACAGAGAGAGATCCCATACTGGTAACCTTAAGCTTAGGGGAGTAGTGCACAACACACATGCTTGCCCTTTTATCTATTTATAGCCCTTTTATATTAGGAGCATAACAGATTAATTACCAGGAAAAAATAAGTTTGAGAAAATGAATTGTTATGAAAATTATTAAGCTTTAGTTTTGCACCCATCTATGAGTCCCAGGAAAGCCATATATTACTGAAGCGACACACCCAAGTTATGCTGCTTTCTACTTGGTGTAAAATTATAACTAATAATTTAAAGTGAAATTCACTCAGTGCAAAGGGCCAACACAAGGTGCTCTGCATAGGGCTGCCCAGAGAATTCAGGGGGCCTGGGACAAAGCAATTTGGGGGGCCCTTCTATTAAAAAAAGGTTGCAATACTATAGAATACTATATTCTCTTGGGGGCCCCTGTAGGGCCCAGGGCAACTTGCCCTCACTTGCCCTCTCCCCCCTCCTCAGCAGCCCTGGCTCTGCACTTCTTAAGGTCTTCAGTGGGGCTGTGAGGGGGAAGAGCCTCTGAAATTCCCATGTGAAAGGGAGCACAAAATCAGGTCCAAATCAGTGGGCATGCACAAGCGGGTTTGGGGATAATCTGAGGAAGAAGACACAGAATCCATGACTACACAGATCCCATGACACTAAATTTCTTCTCATCACTGCTGGTTGAGGGGACAAAAAAGAAGGGAAAGTAGTAATTAAAAGACAAGGAAAAGTTGAGGCATGATATCATTCTTCCCTCCCTCCCTATTTAACCAATGACCCTCAAAACTCTAGATCTTGGCATAAAATTATAAAATTTGTTATTGATTTTGTGGACATCAGAAGCTGCAGCAGACTTTATATTTTCCAAAAAATTAATGGTCTGACATCAGCACATAAAGGACTTCAAAGCATAAGGTTTCTGCACTGAAGCTGGACTGGCAGTACTTCTCTTCCATGGACCAGCGTTTCATCCTGCCATGTTCTGCTGCTGCACCTCTTGTCTCACTGGAAGAGCAGAGACAACCAGTGATTCTGACAGTGCAAGGAAAGAAGACCTGCTGCACTCCTATCTACTTTCTGGGTTGTGAAGAAAGCACTACTAATCTGACTACAGTGGATAGGAATTGAGCACATTTTTGTGCTAAATATCAGTCTCTGGTAAATTATACTTTCAATGGTAATTTCACACCTGAGCATAAAAACTGGAAACCAACAACCCTTGCTTCAAGGAAAAAAACAGGAAAATGACCTGTTCTGTTGTTTTTTTAAGATATGTCCATTTTGCTTCAGCCCAGTGCATCACAGCTGGTGATTTTCCCCATACCTGTACCCTTTGGGGTGATGAATGCACCCTTAGCACTCTCATGCTGGTGTCTGATTATATAAAAGGCAGTACTGCCTCTAACCTCCATCAGTTCCTTCTTAACAGATAGAGACTCCATTATAGAGGGGAAGGTAAAGGGTGGGTAGTGGAATGGACGTGTTCAACACATCTCAAACAACAGTTACAGAACAAGTTAGTGACCATTTTTTTCTTCAAGTGATTGCATACCTCCATTCCACTTCAGGTGACCCTCAAGCATTTGAACTGGAGGAACATTTCAGAACCTACCTGAACAATGACTCTAGAACTACTTGTCCATATTTTGCATAAACTCTGGATTGTTGAGCTATAGCACAATGACCTGTGAAAGTATGCATCAACTATCCTGTTGCAGCTTTACAAATGTCCCTAAGAAGCACCTGAGCCAGGAAAGTAGAGGAAGCTGACTGGGATCTTGTAGAGCATGCTACCACTCTGGCTGGTGGAGGTACTTTGGAAATGTCATGTAACAGACTTATTACGCAGGAAGACATCCAGAATGAAATCCTTTGTCATGAGCCCGGGAGGCTTTTCATCCTGTCTGCAACTGAAACAAACAGCTGAGATGATTATCTAAATTATCTCATTCTATCCAAGTAAAAAAAAAACAATACCTTTCTGATATCCACAATATGAAACTGTTCTTCATTCTACTAAGAACAGGGCTTAGGAAAGAATGCCAATAAGTATACTGCCTGATTGAGATGGAACTCTGAGACAACCTTAATTACGAACTTCAGATGAGGACAAAAGTATACCTTGTCCTTATAAAATACTATGTAAGGATCCACGACCAATACACATAACTGACACCCTTCTTGTGGAGGTAATTGCCAGCAAGAAAGCTATCTTCATAGATAGATGCAGAAAAGAAGAGGTAGCCATCAGTTCAAAGGGAGAATAACATTGCCCACCAAAATCAAGATCCAGGGAGGAGTGGGATCCAGAATATGGGGATACTACCTGTCCAGTCACCTTAGGAATCTGATTGATACAGGGTTAGAAAATAGTGAGTGGCCACCAGTTGCAGGGAGACAGATGTCAGGTGAACTCTGAGGAACTAACCAAGAGGCTTTGTTCCTTCAGGAAAACAAGTATCTAAAACATGCTGGACTGAGGCCAAGACTGGTGAAAAACCCTTCTACTGCACCCACAGGGAAAAAACACTCCCACTACAACAGATAAGAGTACTTGTAGATGACTTCCTCATTTGTATGTCCACAGAACACCCTACCTCTTGAGGTGTTAACACTGGAGCATCCATGCCCTGAGATGGAGTGTGGATGGGCTGGAATGTAGCATTTGACCTTGGTCCTAGAAAATTATGTTGGGGTCCCAAAGAACAGCCAATGGAATCCTGACTGATAGTTTCAGAAAACTGGAAAACCAATGCTGGCAAGGCCAAGCTGATGCTACGAAGATCATGTGAGCATGATCCTGTTTGAACCTGTATATTGTTATGGGGAGTTGAAGAATTGGAGTTGAGGAATAGAGCTTTTTCTTTCCAAGAGAGTAGGAAAGCATCTGTCAGAGAGCACAGAACGTGACCTGCCCTGGAATAAACCAGGTGGCATTTTCTGTTCAGTCCAGTAGCACATAGATCTATATGTGGAATCATCCAAGTCCAAAAAAACTGAACCTTAAAACATCCAGCCTGAGAAACCACTCGACTGCTGCTGAATGATCTGCTTAGATGATCTGCCGGACTCTTCAGAACACCAGGAAGGTAGGAGGCTTTGAGATGTATTGCCCTGCTATATAAAACTCCCAAAGATTAATCACCACCTGACAGAGGCAATCTGATCTGGCCTCACCCTCTCTGTAAAACATCACTACAGTGTTGTCTGTTGACTTGTAAGGTCAGTTCTTTAATACGAGGGAGAAAAACAACATGAAAAATGAACTGAATGCAATCTGTGGAGAACTAGATCTTGATGCAACCTGTAGTCCTTGATTCCAAGTTGATAGGACTATAGTCTTCAATTCAGAGTTCTTACTTAGGTGAACTCCCAACATAAAGAAGTGTCAGTTATGACAGTCTTTGTGGGCAGAGGCAGGGTAAAGAGAACTCCCATGACCACATTGTCTAAAGAGGCTGGCACTCCTGCAAGCACATGAACCAACATGTCTAGTGGATGATGAGACAGGGAATTAACCAACTTTAACCAGCCCTGCAACTTCCTGAGATGAAGCCTGCTGTGCCAAATCATGTACATGTAGATCATGTGCCTGAGGAGTGAAATATAGTTTCTTACTGTTGTGAGCAGATGGGCTTTGAGATCTGCATAAATATTTAGCATTGTGTGGCATTTGGCTTATGATAGGAACACCCTGGCCACTGTACTAGAGAGAAGACTGACTTATCCTTGTTGATTAACAAGCCTAGATATCTGAAAAGGAACTGGCTCCTGGCCACACTGATATCCACTTGGAGTTTGGACTGAACTCATACCAGCCAGCCATCCAGGTAGGGACACACTTGCATACCGGCTTTCCTTAGAAATGCAGCTACCAACGCCATGCATTATGTGAATACTCACGGGGCTGCAGGCAGGCCAAAGAACAGTACAATAAATTGATAATGGGTGGTGGTGATCAGAAATCTAATGGATTTCCTGTGGTTTTGATGGATAGCCACATGGAAATATGAATCCTTCAAGTCAAAGGCAGCATACCAGCCATTTGGATTTACACAGGGGATAATGGAGACCAGGGTGACCATGCAAAACCTTATTTTCTTTATATATTTGTTCTAATTTTGAAGGTCCAGAATAAGCCTGAGACCCTTGCCATCAAAAAGTTTTGGGAATAGAAACCCTTCCATCAATGGAAAGTGAGAACTTCTCCTATAGCTCCCAATTGCAGAAGATGATATACCTCTTTGAGGAGACAGCCTTGTGAGAATGGTCCCTAAAGAGACATGAGGATAGGGGATGGAACAGAGGGATGGAAATAAACTGCAGAATGTAACTCTGTTCCACAGTGCTTAGAACTCATTGATAGATAGTAATATGGGCCTAAGCACATAGGAAGTGGGACAGCTGATTGGAAAACATAGGGAAGGGAGAAACTGGAATGTGGCCACCTGGTACTCTGTCCTTGACAAGGCAGTCAAACAGACTTCTTGGAATTCCCAGTATGTCTCAAAGAACCCACCAAAGAAAAAAAACTGAGGATGGGGGTGCCTCCTATAAATGAGTAAAATAAGTATCTCTGGAGAGGCTTGTAATTTCCCAGTGACTTGAAGGAGGCCCTTGGGTCTGTAAAATTGTACAGCGTCTTATCCATCTTTGGTGAAAAGAGGATCAGACTCTCAAAGGGCAGATCCTGGATTGTCTGCTGGACCTCTGGATGGAGACCTGACAATTGTAGCCATGAACATCTGTGAGTAGTTATTACAGATGCCATAACTCTGGCTGCAGAATCAGCCATTTAAGGCCACTTGAAGAGAGGTCCTAGTCACCAGTTTGCCCTCTTCTAAAATGGCCTGGAATTCCTACCTGGCAACTTATCAAAGTACTTTAATATATTGTCCTAAAAGGAGAAATTGTATCTGACACATATGGCCTGTTGCTTAGAAAGTATAGACCGGATGTGGAATAAACTTTTCTACCAAAAGGTCTAATATCTTTGCCTCTTTGTCCTGAGGAGTACAAGGAGGACATCCCTGACATGCTCTCTCATTCATTGCTGACACCAGTAAGGAAGCCAGTGAAGGGTGGCTGTAAACATAGATTCATAGATTCTAGGACTGGAAGGGACCTCGAGAGGTCATCGAGTCCAGTCCCCTGCCCTCATGGCAGGACCAAATACTGTCTAGACCATCCCTGATAGACATTTATCTAACCTACTCTTAAATATCTCCAGAGATGGAGATTCCACAACCTCCCGAGGCAATTTATTCCAGTGTTTAACTACCCTGACAGTTAGGAACTTTTTCCTAATGTCCAACCTAAATCTCCCTTGCTGCAGTTTAAGCCCATTGCTTCTTGTTCTATCATTAGAGGCTAAGGTGAACAAGTTTTCTCCCTCCTCCTGATGACACCCTTTTAGATACCTGAAAACTGCTATCATGTCCCCTCTCAGTCTTCTCTTTTCCAAACTAAATAAACCCAATTCTTTCAGCCTTCCTTCATAGGTCATGTTCTCAAGACCTTTAATCATTCTTGTTGCTCTTCTCTGGACCCTCTCCAATTTCTCCACATCTTTCTTGAAATGCGGTGCCCAGAACTGGACACAATACTCCAGTTGAGGCCTAACCAGCGCAGAGTAGAGCGGAAGAATGACTTCTCGTGTCTTGTTTACAACACACCTGTTAATGCATCCCAGAATCACGTTTGCTTTTTTTGCAACAGTATCACACTGTTGACTCATATTTAGCTTGTGGTCCACTATGACCCCTAGATCTCTTTCTGCCATACTCCTTCCTAGACAGTCTCTTCCCATTCTGTATGTGTGAAACTGATTGTTCCTTCCTAAGTGGAGCACTTTGCATTTGTCTTTATTGAACTTCATCCGGTTTACCTCAGACCATTTCTCCAATTTGTCCAGATCATTTTGAATTTTGACCCTGTCCTCCAAAGCAGTTGCAATCCCTCCCAGTTTGGTATCGTCTGCAAACTTAATAAGCGTACTTTCTATGCCAACATCTAAGTCGTTGATGAAGATATTGAACAGAGCCGGTCCCAAAACAGACCCCTGCGGAACCCCACTTGTTATACCTTTCCAGCAGGATTGGGAGCCATTAATAACTACTCTCTGAGTACGGTTATCCAGCCAGTTATGCACCCACCTTATAGTAGCCCCATCTAAATTGTATTTGCCTAGTTTATCGATAAGGATATCATGCGAGACCGTATCAAATGCCTTACTAAAGTCTAGGTATACCACATCCACCGCTTCTCCCTTATCCACAAGACTCGTTATCCTATCAAAGAAAGCTATCAGATTGGTTTGACACGATTTGTTCTTTACAAATCCATGCTGGCTATTCCCTATCACCTTACCACCTTCCAAGTGTTTGCAGATGATTTCTTTAATTACTTGCTCCATTATCTTCCCTGGCACAGAAGTTAAACTAACTGGTCTGTAGTTTCCTGGCTTGTTTTTATTTCCCTTTTTATAGATGGGCACTATATTTGCCCTTTTCCAGTCTTCTGGAATCTCTCCCGTCTCCCATGACTTTCCAAAGATAATAGCTAGAGGCTCAGATACCTCCTCTATTAACTCCTTGAGTATTCTAGGATGCATTTCATCAGGCCCTGGTGACTTGCAGGCATCTAACTTTTCTAAGTGATTTTTAACTTGCTCTTTTTTTATTTTATCTTCTAAACCTACCCCCTCCCCATAACCATTCACTATGTTAGACATTCCTTCACACTTCTCAGTGAAGACCGAAACAAAGAAGTCATTAAGCATCTCTGCCATTTCCAAGTTTCCTGTTACTGTTTCTCCCTCCTCACTGAGCAGTGGGCCTACCCTGTCCTTGGTCTTCCTCTTGCTTCTAATGTATTGATAAAAAGTCTTCTTGTTTCCCTTTATTCCCATAGCTAGTTTGAGCTCATTTTGTGCCTTTGCCTTTCTAATCTTGCCCCTGCATTCCTGTGTTGTTTGCCTATATTCATCCTTTGTAATCTGACCTAGTTTCCATTTTTTATATGACTCCTTTTTATTTTGTAGGTCATGCAAGATCTCGTGGTTAAGCCAAGGTGGTCTTTTGCCACATTTTCTATCTTTCCTACCCATCGGAATAGCTTGCTTTTGGGCCCTTAATAGTGTCCCTTTGAAAAACTGCCAACTCTCCTCAGTTGTTTTTCCCCTCAGTCTTGATTCCCATGGGACCTTACCTATCAGCTCTCTGAGCTTACCAAAATCCGCCTTCCTGAAATCCATTGTCTCTATTTTGCTGTACTCCCTTCTACCCTTCCTTAGAATTGCAAACTCTATGATTTCATGATCACTTTCACCCAAGCTTCCTTCTACTTTCAAATTCTCAACGAGTTCCTCCCTATTTGTTAAAATCAAGTCTAGAACAGCTTCCCCCCTAGTAGCTTTTTCAACCTTCTGAAATAAAAAGTTGTCTGCAATGCAGTCCAGGAACTTATTGGATAGTCTGTGCCCCGTGGTGTTATTTTCCCAACATATATCTGGATAGTTGAAGTCCCCCATCACCACCAAATCTTGGGCTTTGGATGATTTTGTTAGTTGTTTAAAAAAAGCCTCATCCACCTCTTCCACCTGGTTAGGTGGCCTGTAGTAGACTCCTAGCATGACATCACCCTTGTTTTTTACCCCTTTTATCCTAACCCAGAGACTCTCAACACTTCCGTCTCCTATGTCCATCTCCACCTCAGTCCAAGTGTGTACATTTTTAATATATAAGGCAACCCCTCCTCCCTTTTCCCCCTGTCTATCCTTCCTGAGCAAACTATACCCATCCACACCAACATTCCAATCATGTGTATTATCCCACCAAGTTTCAGTGATGCCAACAATGTCATAGCTGTATTTATTTATTAGCATTTCCAGTTCTTCCTGCTTATTACCCATACTTCTCACATTTGTATATAGGCATCTAAGATACTGGCTTGATCTTGCCTCCCAGTTTTGCCCTGATCATACCCTAGTACCATTTCTTATTTCTTTTATCTGTCAGAGGCAGTAAGGATGGCGTTTGCAACAATGACTTTGTAGGCTTCAAAATGGCTTAGTTTATGGGTGGGACCACTCTGGCAGGTCTTGCTGAACTCAGTATGTCCACCAGGCTATAAGAAGTCTCTTGAACTACTTCTACCTGAATATCCAGAGGGCTGGCCACACCTAGCTAAGGAGGAAGTACTTGGCACCTGCACCGAGTAAAAAGATTCCAAAGGTGGATGCAAATCTCCATAAGAAAATGAAGCAGTCTCACCCCCTGTCCTTTGTAATACACGGCTTGAAGTCTCTTTTGATAGTGGTCTTGAATATGGCCCTCACCCAGGCACTTCAGGCACCTGGAATGAGTATCACTAATTGCATAGACTTCTTATAACTGGCACAGCGCTAGAAGCCCTGGATTGACGCATTCCCCGATACCAAACAAACTCCTGTCCGAAAATAGAGATTTGAAAATTAGGAAAAAACCAACAACAAGAAAACTACACTAACTACAACTGGAGTATATCATCCATCTGATGAAGCAAGAGATCAGTATAAAAACAATGGAAATACAATAATTTCTATGTAAAAATTATTTTCCTGTTCATAATGCCCCTCTATCTGCATTGAAGTGAATATAGTGCTCCATTCTTGCACAGCTCGAAGCAATATTTTTAAACTAAGCCTAGTACTTTTTTCTTCATTTTACCAGACTAGCTGCTTTCATCAGAAGTTTATTAGCAGAGTTCTCGTTCAGGCCATAGGCAGAGAATTTGATCATCATACTGTAACAACATCTAACTTGTGATTTTTCTGCATTTCTTTTATTCCCAGAATATTCAACTGCAATTCTATGTCTTTGATACACTGAATATCAACACCAAGGAAAGACCTTTAAAGATAAAAAACAATGTACACCTGGAAAGAAACAGTTCATGTTTCATCTAGGCCCACAAGGAGACAACATAATTTGAAGCTTTCTGATTAATCAGATAAGCTACCTGTTACTATCCATCTCAACTTGAAAGGCTATTATGGAAGAAATGATTTTTCCTCAGGTGTACAGTCTTCCACAGCTACAGCAGTTAGCTATGTAGTAGTGCAGAATAGCCATTGCTTCATGGAAGGTTTTTTCTCCATCTCAATGGTAGTCGTCTGAGGTTAAATCAGTATAGTTAGCCAATTCAATTTTGTTCCCAGTGGAAAACACTTTACCTCACTGCTTTTTCTTTTTTCTGACAGGTTTCAGTCAATTCATTTTCACAGATTTCTGACTCAGCATGAAACTATGCCTTGAAGATGCTGTTGGAGGTCCTGCAAATAAATTCCCTTCACCTCCAATGAGCAGAGCTCAACTTTGAAAATAAGACTTTTTTTCTATACACAAAATTATAAAATGCAGAGGGATTTGGGGTTTTTTATGCATGTCAGCACATGCTGACAAACACTACAATACTGTGGCACTATTCAACTGAAAGTCAAGTACTTGGCAAAAATTCTTATACTCATTAACTTTGTTTTTTGAAATCTGACTAGCTTCACATTAAAAAAATCTTTATTTATATCCACAATCACCATGAGATAACGATCATATTTTAATTTATTTTTATTTTTATTTATATTATGAGCTAGGTGAAACCTTGTTCTGGGTTATGTTAAAATATCATTCACAGGCTCTATAAAATGTGCAGCGACATTTGACACTGGCTCAGATATATCAGTTATTATTAGACCAGACACGCTAAAAATGCTAGGGAATAGGGAATCCAAAACTGAACCACCTACCTGGTCTCAAATGGCATCAGTGATTAGGCAAAGGCTCCCATCCAAAAACTTGGAAAACTAGGTTTGAAGATTGAACCTCTGGCATTAAAGCAAGAAGTCTGGGTGGCTGAAGTAGTGGGTGAGTAAATAATTGGATGAAGTTTCATTATGGTTAATAACTGTGTAGTCAATGCCGGGGAAGACCTCCTACAAATTCCCTTTAAAGATATGGCCCAAGTGAGAAAAATGGTTTGTAGAAATTGGTTTGTTGTGAGTGAATGGTTCTTCCCCCAGCAGCAGAAACCAATATAATAGCTATATGTTATGGTAAGCTTTCTAGACAGGGAAAAATGGGGAGTGGATGAAACTTGTTTTGAGATCTATAGTGTCGGGGAATCTTAGCTGCTAAAGCTCTTGTGGATCGGAAACATCTTGTTCATTTGATGAATGATTCTGACAAGCAGCAAACAGTTAAAAAGGGAAACCATTTTGGTGGTCAGCAATGTGTGATTTAGCATCTTCAGAGTTGAAAAAGGTTCTTGGAATTGTGCCTGACTTGACCTTTTTATGTTTCAAAACACCATTCCTACTGGATACAGATGTGAATGCTCACAGTTTGAGAGACAGAATTTCAGCTTGGCTTCCCCCTCATCCTCACATCTGAAAATGTAGTTCTGGAAGCTGAGGCTAGAGAAACTGTTAGAGGTGAACCCCCCATTGAAACAGAATGACTCAGCCAGTGAATTCCACAGAATCAACTGGCATTTCTAGGGTTGATTAAAATCCTCCCTGGTGATTGAAAGAAAATCCATGGAGAGAAAAGGCCCAAAGTGATTTGGGTGGGAATAAACTTATTTTATGTTCATGATGTGAAACTATTCTGACAAAATTACAGGTTTCAGAGTAGCAGCTGTGACGGTCTGTATCCACAGAAAGTACAGGAGTACTTGTGGCACCTTAGAGACTAACAAATTTATCTGAGCATAAGCTTTCGTGGGCTACAGCCCACTTCATCAGATGAATGCAGTGGAAAAGAAGCCCTTGAGGAATTCCACCATGATTTCAACAATTTCCACCTCACCATCAACCTCAGCCTGGACCAGTCCACACCAGAGATTCACTTCCTGGACACTACAGTGCTAATAAGCGATGGTCACATAAACACCACCCTATATCGAAAACCTACTGACCACTATACTTACCTACATGCCTCCAGACCAGACCACGCCACACAATCCATTGTCTACAGCCAAGCTTTACAATACAATCACATTTGCTCCAACCCCTCAGACAGAGACAAACACCTAGAAGATCTCTATAAGGTGTTCTTACAACTACAATACCCTCCTGCTGAAGTGAAGAAACAGATTGACAGAGCCAGAAGAGTACCCAGAAATCACCTACTACAGGACAGGCCCAACAAAGAAAGTAACAGAACGCCACTAGCCATCACCTTCAGCCCCCAACCTCTCCAGTGCATCATCAAGGATCTACAGCCTATCCTGAAGGATGATCCATCACTCTCATAGATCCTGGGAGATGGGCCAGTCCTTTCTTACAGAGAGCCTCCCAAGCTGAAGCAAATTCTTACCAGCAACCACAGACCACACAACAACAACACTAACCCAGGAACCTATCCTTACAGCAAAGCCTGTTGCCAGCTCTGTCCACATATCTATTCAGGGGACACCATCATAGGGCCCATTCACATCAGCCACACTATCAGAGGCTCGTTCACTTGCACATCTACCAATGTGATATACGCTATCATGTGCCAGCAATGGCCAAACCAGACAGTCTCTACTTAAAAGAATAAACAGACACAAATCAGACGTCAGGAATTATAACATTCAAAAACCAGTTGGAGAATACTTCAATCTCCCTGGTCACTTGATTACAGATCTAAAAGTCACAATATTACAACAAAAAAAAACCTTCAAACACAGACTCCAACGAGAGACTGCTGAATTGGAATTAATTTGCAAAATGGACACCATTAAATTAGGCTTAAATAAAGACTAGGACTGGATGGGTCATTACACAAAGTAAAATTATTTCCCATTGTTTATTCCCCCGCTTCACTGTTCCTCACAACTTCTTGTCAACTGCTGCAAATGGACCATTTTGATTACCACTACAAAAAGTTTTTTTCCTCTTCTGCTGGTAATAGCTCACCTACTGGGTATGGCTACACTTGGAATTTCAAAGCACTGCCGCAGCAGCGCTTTGAAGCGTGAGTGTGGTCAGAGCGCACCTGGGAGAAATCTCCCGCGCTGCACGAAACCACATTCTTTACGGGCTTGCGTCTAGCGCTGAGCACCTCCAGCACTGTCCGCTCTGATTACACTGACACTTTACAGCGCTGTATCTTGCAGCGCTCAGGGGGGTGTTTTTTCACACCCTTGAGCGCGAAAGTTGCAGCGCTGTGAAGTGTGAGTGTAGCCATACCCTAACTGATCACTCTTGTTACAGTGTGTATGGTAACACCCATTGTTTCATGTTGTGTGTGTGTGTGTTCCTACTGTATTTTCTACTGCATGCATCCCGTGAAGTGGGCTTAGTCCGCAAAAGCTTATGCTCAAATAAATTTGTTAGTCTCTAAGGTGCCACAGGTACTCCTGTTCTTTATTCTGACAAAAGACACTGTATACAGGTATTGTGGTTTCCTATTTTAGGCCTCATCGGGATGATGAGCAAAGCTGGGTTGGGGGGTGTGGGTTGTTATAAGCTGGGTGATGCCTTATTATCAGCTGAGTTAAAACATCATTCAAACTGATTTGAACTGAACATGCCCTTCATTTTAGACAGTTAAGGGGCCATACCTAAAACAAAACCTAATAGAATCTGCCCAGAAACTAGCCTCATGTAGGCAGGGATTTCCACTGGATATTGTGACCAGAGATTTGCGAGGGTATGTGAGAGAGCACACAGAAACTGAGAACAGACAGAGGGAGCAGCAAAAAGCAACAAAGCCAAGCAGAAGGTGGTGAGCACAGTGTGACCCTGGAAAAAGCTAGAGAGAGAACTTTTAGGTCTATCAGTTAAAGAGGCTTAGGGCTGCAAGCTAAGAAACTACTCCTCTTGTTTTTGGTTCCTCCTTAGTTGAGATAAGCAGGATTTTGTACATACCTTGTAAATAAACAAGATTGCATCAAAGAAATACCTGTCCACCAATTTCTCTTCCTAACAGCAACATCCCCAGAGCCCTGAACTTTGACTAGATGCTCAGGTCGAAAAGGGGCAACACTGTAATATACAAGTCACTATGGGTACAAATTATATCCCTAATATAGCAAAGGGAATCACCTACACAGAGTCCCTATAGCCTGGTCTACGCTAGGGGGAGGGGATTGATCTAAGTTATGCAACTTCAGCTACGTGAATAACGTAGCTGAAGTTGATGTACTTAGATATACTTACTGTGGTGTCTTCACTGTGTTAAGTTGACGGCTGACGCTCTCCAGTTGACTCCGCCTGCACCTCTCGCCCGGGTGGAGTACCAGAGTCGCTGGGAGAGTGCTTGGTGGTCAATTTATCACATCTAGACTAAATGTGATAAATCGACCCCCACTGGATCGATTGCTGGCCATCAATCCAGTGGGTAATGTAGACAAGGCATTAGTCTACATGTGAGAGCTTACAGCTGTGGAAATGTACTGAGGCAGCTGCACCAAGTAATTAATTTGTACAAGGGCTTGCCAGGGCTGAGCCCTGGCACCTGTAGGCTTGGCAGTTCATAGCCTCAGCACCTTTGGGCTTGCCACATCAGTTATGAAAGTAAAAAAATAGCTTGAGTTCCGGCATCTGGTTGCACTACTGTAAGATCTCTTGTGTAGCTCATGGGAAAGAGCTTCCTGTCAACATAATTAATCCACCCTCAATGAACAGTGGTAGCTCTCCCACGAACATAATGCTGTTCATACTAGCGCTTATGCCGATGTAATTTATAGGGCTCGGGGGGTGGAATATTCACCTCCCTGTGCAACATAAGTAGTAGTGTAGACATTGCCTCAAATACTTCAATAAATTCTTCTCAGCAGATTTCTGTAGATTGGGCCTAAGAAAATTCACTTCTGATTATTTTGCTTCCTCCATATATATATTTTTGCTATTCCCCACCTCCATATTCTACTCATCTTAAAATTAATCTTTGCTAGTCATCAAGGTAATAGATTTAGAAAAAGCCCCACAACAACAAACAAGCAAGCAAGCAAACAAAAAACACCAAACACTTTCTCCTCCCAAATTTGAGAGGAGCTAAATGGGGAAAAATTAACTGCTAGACTCTTAAAATTAATAAATATGCATGTGCTATAGAATGAAAGAAAAAATGAAGTAGTCTACTATTGGAAATTATCATTAAGAAAAATTTTTTTTTACATCAGTCTATTGGTAAAGTATACACAAAGCATGTTTTAAAACTGATTGTTTATAGTCTCAAATTCACCAGTAATGTGCATATTCCTGTGTGTCTTTTTCTGGTTTTCCAACCAATTAGATAATTTGTTACATAGCAATGTTTTAGAATATTGAATGTACAAGCCATATTATTGCATAAGGCAGTTTATTCCTGAAGCTGCAACAATCATTAGATTCTGATGTTCATCTATTTTATTGAACTACCCGTAGGGAGCTTTATGGGAATACTATCATGTCAAGGTCACAGGATTAAGTGAGCAGTGATGGCAGTAAACAAATCTTTTCTGTATATTCTAAAAGGTTTTACTGAGTTACTTAAAATGCCATAAACATAAATAGTCTTCTATCTCTACAATGCATCCATGACAGATGACTTCAAAATACTGCACTCTTGGGCAATGGAGCTTTACAACCTAACCAACAGCCTTTGTTATTGACAAAAGATATCAATATACTCAAGATCACAAATATCAAGAGATGGTTGCAGTCTAAGTTATCCTTAAATATTTTGTGTGCAAACAACATTTGTTTATATTATAAGCCACTTTGTGAACAGCTAATACTACAATAGACAAGACGAGAGCTTGTACAGTTTACACTGAATTCACACAGAAAAATAACTGTTCTAATTAAATCTGTACCTGGACACAAATCTATACATGGCAATTAAAATAAATAACAATACTTTACATACTTCAGCATCTTCTAACCAAATATCTTTAAGTGTTATATTGATTGGAAGGATTTAATCTCAATACCTCTCAGAAGTAAAACAGACGGTAGCATACCTGTTTTATCAAAGAGAAAATTGGCACAAACAAATAAAATGACCTGCTTAAAGTCATATGAAATCTGAGGCAGAGATGAGAATCTTCTGAATCTTAGTCCTAGGCTTAACCTCTAGACCATTCTACCTTCCTACATAAAAATAATCAAAATGAACCTGGCTAAGCTTACCCTTTTCACTCTGTTTCCATTTATAGAAATGAAAATCATAACAAGTGTCCTCAAATTATTTTGGGAGAACACAATCAGACAAATAATAAATTACAAAAATGTTTCAAATGAAAAAAGTACAAGAGTAAGAAAAAAATGCCTCTAAGCAGCGCAGAAAGATTTCGTCATCAGTCTACTAATGTGGTATTTCCAGTGATTCCAACACAAATGCCTGAGAAGTCTGCCAAAGAACCAGATGTTACTGTTTAAAAAATATTTTCTATAGCTTGGTATTTGGATACTGTAATCAGCATCTAAAGGAAGAAAGAATGATAGACTGCGACAGTGCTACCACAATCCTAGGCACCTCTTACAAATCTGAAATTTCTTAAGCTTTATATATTTTCATGTGCTAAATAACAATGAGGACGCTGTAATGTTCAAATAAATCCATTAAAAATCACAGAATAAATTAAAACATTTGCATTTCTGTAGAAGTTGCCACCTTAGAATTTTAAAACCTTCTTTTTGAGATTTCCCACAATTTATGTGTCTTGTTTTTCACATTCCTTCCCTCAGCTACAGAACAAGATATGGAGAATATGGGAGACCTGTCTGTATCATACAAAATGCTTACAGGGGTGGCAACTGATAAGGCAAAAGAGACAATGAAGAAAGAGAGAAATGGTCTGGTATCACCTAGATATGTGAAGTTAATTCTTTAAATTCTGTCAGACAGACATCTTACCTTTTTCAATACCTTGGTCTGTTAAACAATCCTACTCTGGGTTAGAGCCTTAAATTGCCCAAAAGGGATGCACTAGGTATCTTGTTTGCCTACCTAAGGAAAAATGCATTATTTTCCAGGCCTCCTGATGGGTTTCCACCAAGTTCTGTAATGGGGGAAAGGGAGAAAGAAGAGTGCACCCATGAGGAAAATGGTTGCAAGATACTCAGCTCCTGGTGCGAATGCCAGCATATCACACCAAGTCCCAGAGTGGAGAGGAATTAGGAGGGAGTAATGAAAAGGGGCAGGTGGCTTTGATAAGTCCTAGTAATGACAGAAGAGATTAATTGATATGATGGAAGCTGGACTGCTGCACATGCTACTCTCTGTTGCTGGACTGGAGGAGGAGCAGAGTTCTTGCTTAACTTGCTAAGCATGAACCTTGGTCTTTCAGTTGGCAGAGAGTTGTTTGTCACTCTGAAATACTGTGAGAGGACTTAAGTTTTTCCTTATATGTCAGAAGCTTTTCCTGACACCGAGTTGTCAAGGGCTAATATTTCTTTTCTTTATCTGCCACCTTCCACATGTTCAGATGGGAAACGAACTGCCTTGTAGGTAGCTATCTTGCCCCAGAGTAACTCTTCAGATTCCCAAATTAGTGCTACCATGAAAAATATTGGTAGTCAGTTGTATAAAGTCATTGATAGAAAGATTTAGATTTTTGTTGTTGTTGTAGGTAAAGGCAGAGATCTGTAGGTCTACTGTTTTCAGAGTCTGGAAGGAGAGAATATTGGTAAGGCTTATCTCTTTATGCCACTTTTTAAATAAAAAGGATTGATCTGCTTCCAAATACTAGGCTGTGAGAGGAAATGCATTAATGATTGTGTGGTGTGCAGAAGATACTGTAAAGGAATAAACAGAAATGAAAGAAATAACCTGAGGGGAAGAATGGAGCAGCTGTAAGCTCCATCCAAACTGAAAATCTGGAAATGAGGAAGACAATGAAGAGATTTAAACAGCACTTCACTGTACTTGCAAGCAATAGGTGCCAGCTGAAAGGAAGACAATCAGAAGGTAACCTTATTTTGGCCAAGTCCTTGGTCTCATCAAGAGGGTACATCTTTTGGAGAGGCAGGAGACCAAAACAATTGAAGAAGAGTTTGAGGACATCTTTCAGGGGACAGGGAAGCTCTCAAGAGAGTACAGAATGTAGCTCAAAGAGCCCAAGTGTTCCACGGCATGTGTCCATAGGAAACTTCCCCTCACTCTAAGACAGAGACTAAAACAGGAGCTGGATAGGCTCATTGCTCTGGGAATCATACAGCAAGTTGAAGAAGCAACAGAGTGGGCACACTCATAGGTCATTGTATAAAAAGAGACTAAAACCTTCATTTATGTATAGACCCCAAAGAAAGAAATGTGTAAAAAGGCAATATTTCCCACTAGCTACAAGAGGAGAAATTTGAATAGAAATGGCTGATGCCAAATAACCTTCTACACTGAATACATCATCAGCAGGTGCTCTTAGAAAAACAGTGCACACGTGTGTACATTCAATACCCTCTCTGAGAGACATTGTTTTTGCAGGCTTGTATTTGGCACCCAAAGGGTTTAACTGGCAAAAAAAAAACAAAACAAAACAAAAAAAAAGATTTTTGATGATATATGGGTTTAAATAGATGATTTTTGATGTGGGGAAAAAAAAAAAAAAAAACCATAGAAGAGCATAACCAAAGATTCTGGGTAGTTTTGGAAAGAGCCAGAACTCTTAGACTAAAGTGAAACAAACAAAAAAATATGAATTATGTGTAATGTAAACAACACATCTGGGAGAGAAGTTAATACAGCAAGGTGTACAGGTGGTTCACAGTAAGGTTGAGGCCATCATCAACATGCCTGCACCAACGGACAAGGAAGGGATACAAAGATGGAATGGAAAACTATGTATGGAAATTTGTCCCTAACCTAGCTGCTTAAATGAGTAACCTAATGGACTTGGGATGCTAAACTTAATAAAGATTTTGAGCAATTGAAGGAGTTAAACAGGCTACCGTCCTGAGGTACTATAGTGGGAAATGCAAAACTAAGTTGTTCACAGTTGCCTCCAAGGAGGGTACTGGCACAGTCCTTTTACAGCTTTATGGTTAAAACCACAGAAAAGAGGCTTATGAGTCATGGGACCTAACAAAAAAAAACGGAGTATCAGAGGAAGAGCAGCTTTGGCCTTACTCCATGAGCATAAAAGGTTTTATGTCTTTGTTTATGGAAGACTAGTGTTAGCTGAACTTGCCCTTAAACCACTTATTACCATTGCCAAAAAGGACTGGCAACCATCCCTCTGGGAACACAGAGATTATTTTGTCAATTACAAATATACGATTTGCCAATCTAATACAAACCTGAGATATATTTGGTGGCTGCAGACACCCTACAGAGCACTTGACAAAAGTAGATTGGAGCAAAGACCAGTGCTAGTCACTGTATATGCCAGTTTGATTTAAAAAGACCTATCCAGTCTCAGATGAAATGTGAACTGTGATCGCCAGGGCAACAGCTCAGGATGAAAATCTGCAGAAAATGATTAAGGATATTAGCACAGAATGGCCAGCACAGCACGTTCCCAGCCCCTATCACCAATTTAGGGGAGTATTCTCAATACTAGATGAAATTTTATTTAAAAGCACCAGGATTGCAATCCCTAAGGCGTTACAGAAAAATATATTGAAAAGGATTGAGAAATGTCTTACCTGATAATTTCCTCTCCATTAGCAGCTTATCTCCGAATTAATTACTCATGGACTAATGCCCACCACCTGTATTTGGAGACTGCCTAATGTTGCATGTGGAGGCTCCAAGACTTAAGTTCCAGCCACCAGAAGAGTTCTAACACAGCTGTAGAAACACTCCAGCAACAAATTATCAGAATTAAGACACCTTGATATGATGTATTAAATTAACCTTAAGAAAATATATGTCTTCATCTTCCTTTATAGACCATTTTTCATTTGTATTTTTGTTATTTGCTAAACTACAAAGGTGGGTTTAAATCAGAGAGAAGCTGCTAACAGAAAGAAAATTATCAGGTAAGAAATTTCTCTTTCTATTGCGCAGCTTCTCTCCTCATTTGTTACTCATGGGAAGTAGCCAGCAGTGAATCCCAGAAGTAGGGAAGGAAAGAATAACAGAGTTTAATTATTATAGTAGAATCACTGGCAGGTATGGCAGTTCCCCCATATAAAAAAAGAGCTAAACCTAAGGAGTTATGTGGGCACCAACCCAGAGCATTTTCCTCCCAAAGGATGTTCTTGCAGAGGAATGGTAACTTACTTCACAAATCTTCCTCAGATGAGGCTCATACACTTTTCCCCTCAGTGCCTCTAGGCACTTCTGTGAATAGTTTTCAAGATGCCTTGCAAGCCAGCTGATGCAGAATTTTAATATCTTTTTTCCAGCAACTCTGAAGCCCTAAGGCCGTGGCATTTTGGATATGAGATGAACAGAGTACTGTTGGCATATGTATGCCACATGCTTGAGATATATCTTTAGAACTCTAGGAATGCCCTTTTATGCCCCCACTTCCCAAGGGTTAGAACAAAATGATGGGAGAACCATCTCCCTGCCATGGTAGAAAAGGGAACCTACTTTGAAAAGGTTCCTGGAGTTATGAGAATAACCTTCTTCTCATGACAAAAGCAGTGCGATTCTTGTAAGGATATGGTAACTAATTCCAAAACTTGTCCTTCAGAGGTGATTAGAAAGACCTGGCTTGTCTAAGTTGTCAATGTGATTAAACTTAGCCCTGATACTCAAATTGGAGGTGTAGCGGGGCAGTAACCCTGCTCGTGCCCTGAAGGGCTTAAAACAGCCCTGTGAGAGGGCTGTGGCAGGGAACCAGTAAGCCTGGGCTGATTGGGGAAGCAGCTGCAGCTGGCCCTATAAAAGGGCTGCTAGTCAGAGCTCAATAGTCTCTCTCTAGCTGTGAAGGGAGACAGGCCTGGCTGCTGGGGAGCTTAGAATAGGGAATCCAGAGTGGAGCAGGGCTGGGGGAAGGCCAAAGGAGCTGGGGAGTTCCAGCCTGGAAACCTCCCCAGCTGCAGGCCTTGTTAAAGGCCAAGAAGGGTACTGGGGTTGCAGAGGCGCAGTCCAGGGTAGGCAGAGGCAGCAGGTCCAAACCCCCTTGATGATGATGAATAGTATACAGACTGCAGTCTGCCCCAGTGAGTGGGGGCTAGATGGAGACTGGCAGTAGCCACTGAGGCGATAGGGGGTTTGCGGGTTCCCTGGGGAGGGGAAACAGAGAGGGGGGGTAGTGTGGTGGCCAGAACTCCTGAGCAGAGGGGCACGGGGTCTGGGAGGGACACAGGGGCCAGCAGTGGGCCAGACATCAGCCAGCAGAGGGTGCTCCGGGGCTGAAAAAGAGCAGCAGGAGGTGCCGCGCCGGTGAGTCATTGCTGCACCACAGAGGATCCAATGTGCTGGTCTAGAAAATGCTGCCTTGGCTGGTACCCACATTTCTATGGTGCTGGGTTGTAGGACATCAACCAGTCCTCCTGGAGAAACTTTAGTGTGGCTAAGATCCCCAGAACTTTGGGATTATTATATTTGTATTACAACAGCATCTAAAAGTCAGCACCCCATTGTGCTGAACACTGCACAAACAAAGAGTAGTCCCTGCCTCATACAGCTTTCTATTTCTCCCCACACCAGAACTGTAAATGTGACCAAACCAATGAATGAAATATCCTGGTTTAATGGAAGTTAATGAAGAATCCATGCAGAACTATACTTCCTCTTCCGATACCCTAGCTGTTAACTGTAGATGTTCCCAGTCTGAATGAAGGAGTCCCTGATTCAAGAGGTCTGGTGTTTTCTGCAGGTACAGTGTTGGCTATCTAACAAGTCTAATGTGCCTTCTGGACCAGTGGAAGACTACGAGAGAACTTCAGCTCTCTCTCTTCCTCTTTTCTGTATCCTTTATGTGAATTATCTTGAAAGGCAGCAGATTATTCTCTACCCAGGACTTGATTTTCATTGCCATGGAGAAGCTTTGATCTCTGGTTACTCCCTGGTTTCAGAAAGGATATAAGTAGTCATGCCTCAATCATAAGCCAACCCCTAATGGGAAGTAGGAGGACAGTGCCTCTGTGAGTACCATAGATGTCCACTACATGCTTTCTTGCACCTTACACTGATGCAGCTGGTACTGGTCATGATCATAAGACAGGATTCTGGACTCGATGGACCACTAGTCCAGCCCCATATGGCCATGTTTCTGTGTTGCTGTTTTTTTCAAAGAGGCGTTGAAATGAACTGAAAGCATGCTTATGATGAGATTTTGGAAATTTGTCTTACAAGTATGCTTAGAATCACAGAATCTCAGGGTTGGAAGGGACGTCAGGAGGTCATCAAGTCCAACCCCCTTCTCAAAGCAGGAGCAATCCCCAGACAGACATTTGCTTGCTTCTATAGTGAGTATGCAAGGGTCTAGAGTGACAGTTGGGTTGACTTTCAGCATGTTGTTGAAACTATCTGCCCACAAAGGGGCACTGGATGTTATCTAAGAATGACGCCTAGCTTTGTATTGTATCAACCTTACCCTATGAAAATGTACGATATTTCTTTGTTGTATATTAAAATTTTAAACTTTAATATTTGGTTTAATCAGATGTCCTTATCTGGATCTTATGACAGCCTCAAAAGAGGCATCAACAGGAAAACATGTACCTAATAGTACTTGAAGAGGAGGATATTTTATTAATATTGAGTTCCTTACAAGCCACCAACTGATATCCTGTCCTGGAAAAGACTTGTAGGTGGTGGTGGACTTTTGTCTGTGCATGTGCAATTTCTGGCTGTTTACAAGGGGGAAGTAGTCCACTATTCATCCTGGCACAGAGACCACACAACAGAGGAGAGGTACTGCTACATACTTTGACCATGGAAGTCGCTCATTAGATGTCCCCAGGTGCCTGAAAGGCTGCCTAGCTGCTCTCTCAGGCTGTCTAAGACTCAGTTAAATACTGCAGATGCAACCCAGTATCTCTCAGGGCTTTACTCCAGAAATCAGGATGATTTTGAACATGGAAATGGATTTTTCACTTTCTGCCCTGCAATCCCATGAAGGTGCATCTTCATGAGAAGTGAAATCCTCATGTGCCTCTCTCCTGATCACAGACAGCCTGAAGTGCTCCTAGGACTTTAATGTGGAAACACCCTGTGGAGTTGGGGATGGGTGGAGAGAGAGACTTAATCCCACCTTTCAGAGTCTGAACTCTTTCCCTAGCAGAGCAAGATTTTATGGCTGATGATTAGAAGACACAATTCCCATTCAGCCGCTGTCTGAAATCTGAGCCCTCTTCCCTGGCAGAGAGGGGGTCCTTGGGCTGAAAACCAGACAGATACAATTTTGAGTAGACTATAGCCTGAAGTGAGGTAGTGGAGGAGGAACATGCTTCTCTGCATGCCCAAGCACACTGCAGAGTTGAGGGAAATGTGGTAAACACAATACTGACCTCTGCAAAAGAGAAAGTATGTGTAGGAGAAAAGCCTCAGCAAACACTCCCTTGTGGGAAGCGGACAAAGGAGAAGAGGTTTAACCCCTGATTTTCACTCTGCTTGTTCATTAACAATTATCTGATATTCCAGAGAGAGGTGTTACATGTCCTACAGCACCAAATGAAGCAGGCATATCAAAAGAAGACATGGAAAAGTATGATACTAGTAGGTCAAATGTTCTGAGGCACAATCTGGTGACAACTAAAGTATTTAGCTGAAGCAGGGAGATGCATTACAATGTCCCTGCAATTAGGGAAAGAAAACCCTAAAAAAAAATGAGAGATTCTCTTCAGGTAAGCACCAAAAATTCAAAAGGTGTTCAGAATGAAGGAATTAGCATTCTGGAAGGAAGCTAGAAATAAATTAAAAAATACTGGAACTGCCATGACTGACGCCCACGTGATATACGCTGATCTTATATTTTTATGAGGATGATTCAATCCCATTAAGTTAGATGAAAGGCAAAAAGGAGAAAGTGTGTATCTTTTGCTATGATAGAATCAGCTCTGGAACTAAAAATTTGGATCTTTCCTCAAAAACACCTCAAGTTCCTGGCTTGAATCTCTAGGGTTAGGGTCCAAGTTATGCAATCCAAAATAGTATGTTCCTGTCACTGGAGTACTTGCTGAATTATCTGCAAAATCTGCAGCATCATATGTTCCATAAAAGTCAAGAGATTCATGAGGGCTGGATCTGCCTCCAGAACCCTTTCTTCTGGCCTGCAGCTCCCTCTGCAATTAACAAATGAATTAGGACCATATCTGGCTCCCTGTTCAAGTTAGAAGGGCTGGGAAGGAGCTGCAGTTGAAGTGAGTGGAATTTAGGAGAGAGCTTGAGCAGGGTTAGGCACAGGCACTTCAGTGTTCCTGTGTTTCCCCTTGGTAACAGCCACACAGGTGGTGACAGTGCCAGAATGCTTCAGAGCCTGAGTTTAAGGAAGGCTCCTTTCCCGACCATCCCCTGCCTTCTCTATGCATTCCAGTTCCTCTTGCAGTGAGCCATCAATATCTGGCTCAGAGGAGGCATCTTTAAACCATCTTTAAGAGGCTTTAAACAATACAATATAAATGATTTCCAAAAATACATTATTTCTCTCATATAGGTAAAGCAGAAAGGTATTGTTGAGTAAATTAGTTCTCAGACCAACAGTGCTAGGTTACATAATCTTTACCCATGCTTGTGGGAACTTATTCCCTCTAGTGTAGTAGTCAAGTAAATGCTTACTAATGTAAATTGCCTACAGTAAGAAGCTATGCAAAAGGTATTCTGAACTGCAATTCACTTCTGATTTTATGGCTACTTTTAATGCTAATCATTGTCTATTCTTTGTAGAGTGCAATCAGCACAACTGAAATGTTTTATGTAGTATATTATAGAATTTATCCAAACATTCTTGTTTTTCAGACCTTTCAAAGACAGATGATGTTAATATATCCAAAATTCATACTTCGTAAATACTACAAAAGTTCACTCAATCTTGAAGCATCAAACTTCAAATGCAATTTGTCTAGGCTTTTCTTATCCTATTCTCTCGAAATCTTGTCTGCCCTTTCTGAATACTAAGACAGTAGTCATTCATTGTTCACATTTTTCCTCATGGTGCTTCCAGTATTCAGCCTCATTCTGTGTTATATTATAAAAAAAAAGACAGCTAATACTGTGGCATCCCAAGAATAAGCATATTAACCATTGGTGGTTGCTTTCTCCAAAGGCAGCATATGCAGGGGTACAAAAACTGGGAAGATGTAAGGTAAGAAGAATGTATTATACTGGATTCCAAACACAATAAAACTTCTATCTATTCTACATCTGACACACACACACCATAAAACCAGATCTTACTTCCATAACAAAAACATTTGTGCTAAAGACCTTTAAAATAGTCTTTGGACATGTATCATACATACTAAACATGAGGCTAGCTTGGTTCTAGAGAATCCAAGCTTCCAGGAATCATACCCACTCCTTAAAAGCACTTCCTTACCCATCTAGATGCCAAACCTCTTGGATCTTACATAAGTTTTATTGTGTGGAACCAGTGGACAGGTTTTTTTCATATGCTCCTTCTTGGGTCAATTGGCTACTCCCTATGTGTAGTGTCAGGGCCTCTTTCAAATTCAAAAGATCTTCAGGAAATAAGTTTTTCATTCTGCATTCAGAACTGGGCAAGGAACTTTTGAGAACAGAGGTCTAGACATCCCATAAACCATATTATGGTAACTAAGTATTTACCTGGCATGCCAGTTAAGCTGGGGCAACTAGAAAGTATATTTGTGGAGTGCCTTGCTACCATGTAAAGGCTTATGGAGAGTTCTATGCCCCTGCAGTCACTATACAGGCACTGGCAGTGGAACATTTTCCCATATCTGCTGCCAGACTGGGAGGTGTCAAGTACCTCCTGGTTCCCCAGTGACTATTATGGCTTTGAGGGAGGGGCAGCGGCCCTTACCTGGTAAACCTAAAGCTGTTAATTAGGGGAGCAATCACTTCTGTACACCAAAACCCAGGAAGAAATGGTAGATTACCTATCACTTCCAAGACGACAACTGTCTCATGGCTTGTGGAGATGATGGCCTACAGCTGTGCAAACAGCATCAGCTCAGATTTGTATCATCATCAACTTGAGTTGGTTTTCACAGAACTCAACAGAATTGAAACACCTCATTTTGAGCAGGGATTTTAATGGAAAACTTAAGGTCAATAAGCCCAAAATTACACCTTACTTTTTAAAAAATATATAAACTGCTGTATATTGTTCTCACTAAAATCAGCATTTTTAGTTAAATAGGAAGCACCTTCCCAGTCACAGAAATATTAAGTCTAAATAGAAATGCAACATCTGTTTTTTCATTTCTTACTTGCACTTGTTGTGTTGATTCCTCCATTATCAGAGGTAAAAGTAAGCCGATACGGCCCGGTATGGAGTACCGGTTAAAAAAAGGTGCAGTAGTGTACCGGCAAATAAGTGGAGCATTCAGTACTGGTTTACTTTCACCTGCATAACAAAAAGTTCAAACTCAAAGCTAATAAAAGCTTGGAAAGGGAAAACACATTGTCACATTTGTTTGTTGTTTCTCTCCCTCTCCTCCTTCAGCCAGGCTGCCCGATTTGGCTAGGCTCCGCGTTCCCTGACCATCCCACTCAGCAGGGGCTGCAGGGGCTCCCCTCTAGCTTGGAGCAGGGGGACTGGCTGAGGGAGAAGCCTGCCCAGGTAGCCTGCTGTCTGCATAAGAACAGTTTAAATTTAGCTGTTCACCCCAGGGTCTGAACTGTGGGATTAGGGGCTATTTCTGGCATCCTTGTTAATTTCACTCTCAGTTGTTTTGGGGTGGGGATGACCAAAGCCGGGGTAGTTCTTTTCTGCTCCCTGGATGAGGCGATCTTCAATAATATAGATCGCCTAAAGAACTGCCCCAACTTTGGTCACTCCCCTCCCCAAACAACCAAGAGTGAAATTAACAAGGATGCCAGAAATAGCCCTGAATCATGAACAGCCAATTTTAAACTGTTCCTATGCAGGCAGCAGGCTACCTGGAGAGGCTTCTCCCTCAGCCAGTCCCCTTGCTCCCTGCTCCAAGCTAGAGGGGAGCCCTTGCAGCCTCTGCTGGGTGTGGGGGTCGGGGGAACATGGAGCTTAGCCACGTCGGGCAGCCTGGCTGGAAGAGGAGGAGGGAGGAGGACAAGGAGAAAAATGTGACAATGAGTTTTCAGTTTTTCAGGCGTATTCCAATAGTAAAGTTTTATTACAGACAGTACTAGCAGTAGTAATAGTAGCTTTATTTTCTATATCTAAGTCATGCAATGGGAGGGATCCATGAAGTATGTAGGAAAGGTGGGTTGCTTGCGTTTGGACTGTGTGGGTAAGAAATGTAACTTACTTCCACCCCTGGCCCTGCCCCTTCCATCTGAGGCCCCACCCCTTCTGGGAGGGTGCGGGGGACAGAGTGGGACCCGTACCAGTAAGAGCTGTATTTTACTTTCACTCCGGTCCATTACATACTTAAAAATAAACGATACACATGCAAACATAGTAACAGTAGGGTGAGAACAATATACACAGTGTTTATTAGATACCTTAACATTTATGGTTATATAATATTCATTACAAATCTAATTCTAATGAGGCTTAACTCTAAGTCCCTAGAACATATATTAGAACCTCATTTACTGTATTGTCAATTGAAGAACAGAACCAAATTTTCAAACTATGTCTTCAGAAGTGAGCATGTACTCTTCTCACACCCATCTTGGGCATAAGAAATTCTTGGGTACATATGTGCAAATGTTTGACTTGTGCATGTAGAGTTTGGTTGTACACACTAGATATTGACCTTTATGTTTGAATGTGAGGATAAAGATTTACCAGTATATTGTATCAAAGTATATATTGATTATTTATACAGAAATAGTTTGGTAGACAGGGCACTAGTCAGGTGAGCTGGGTTCCATTCCCTCTTCTAACACTGACCTTCCATGTGAGCTTAAACAAGTCATTTTGCCTCTCTGTGCTTCCTCCCACCCTTCATCTCCCTTTTCTATTTACATTGTTATGTCTTTGGGACTGGGACTGTCTCTTACTACCTGTTCATACAGCAACTAGTTCAATCCTGGTTGGGGCCTCTAGGCCCTACTGAAAAACAAATAATAGTGCTACATGATGATCAACAAGCATAAGTATCTACAAATGACCTAAAACAAATTTTAATAAAATACTGTGTTGATGGGCTATAGAAAGCATTGCATCTGCTCATCATGTACTAGAAGAGGAATCGCCACACAGGACGAATTTTGAGAAAATAAAAACAGATATAAAGACGACAAAAGTTCTCTTGAAATGATTCCCACCATCAGCACATCCAGTTTTCAATTGTATAGAAATGGCTGATTCATTTTAAATTTTGAAACAAATGTTTATAATTACACATTTATGATTACAGCTTACCTGTGAGAGACTGCTCCCCAAGCACCATGTTTGTTTGTTAGGATATTTAGTATCTTCTGTTTCAGCTGATTGGCTGTAACATGATCACGATGTTTAGCAGCACTTATAAGGTGGTCACACATCTTTTCCTCCTCTCTTCTATCAGCAGCATATTGAGCACACTGTGACTAAAAATTAAAAAAAATAGTGAATAGTAAATAGAATAATTTAGGAAGTGCCTAGAAGTTGCTTAGGAGTGATTTTCATATACCTAAAGTGTCCTTTCTACCTACATCTTAGTCACCTTTGTTCTCACCAAACTCTGTATTTCTAGGTAAATAAGAAGCACCTTACCATTCACAGAAATATAAAGTCTAAATGGAAACACAATATCCATTTTTACACTCCTTACTTGCACTGGTTGTGTTGATCCCTCCTCCAGGGGAAAATAAGAGCATTAATGCTATGTTAAGGTTTAGAAATTAAGCCATCAAAATTGAGGAAATGCAGAATTCCAGTGAAAACACACTTAACTCTGCCTCTTTGTGCTTATGTCTTAAAATATGGCCTCTTTTTAGATCATTATAAATGATTTGCCAGTTAATACCTTATACAATACGTTATACTCTGGAATTTCTTATTCAATATTGCATACAGAAAGCTTCAGCACTATACCAGACAGACTGAGCTTGACTTTTAAGTGTCAGTAAGATTTACAAAACAAGATCTTAATAGTTCACAAGTTCCGTACTTTTATAATTATGGATCTTAAAGTGGATCTCCATTATCTTTGAAATTAAATGCCTATTTCCTTAATTTCCATAGGTTACAACATGGAAAAAATACCACAAGTTACAGCTGGAAAAGGTGAAAAGGGATAAAAAAATACTTGAAACTGAAAACAAGGCAAATAATTATTTGATCATGTTGTTTTCAAAATCCATCTCTCAAGGAATTTCAATAATTACTGCCGTATCCATTACAGACTGATTGTGAAAAAGATTCCATTATCGAAACACTGTTAACTTTAGTTTTTAACACCTTTGTTCTCTTTGAAGCAAACAGAATTATACATTTCTCTACTTTATTTTCAAAAAGAGACTGAATTCAGATTCTCAATGCTCCTTTTAGTAGGGATCTGTTTGAAAATCTGAATGGGGCAAATGTGTCTATGGCAATTAAAAAAAAACAATATCACAGTTTTCTTGCAGAGATATATCATAAACTATACTATTCTCAAATTATTTTGAATAAATTGTGTTGGTTATTTAATGTGTGTGCGTACAATTATCATTTCTGAATAAAATCCTTCATTTTGAATTAGGTGTTCTTAAGATTATGCATTCCATAACAATTGATTGTTTCTCATTTTAGAACAAATTCAACTAAGATTTAATACTACCTAAACAAAATACTACATTATATTTATTATACCAGTAGTTGCAATTAAGCTAACATTGTACTGGAGACATCTTATTGCATTTCATGAATTCAGGTGTGGATACTTCTATACACTGTCTTTATTACAGAAAATGGCAGTACTTGGTAAGATTTTAACTATGTCCTTCATCTACTGTAATTAAAACTATTACTGAAAGGCATCTATTTCAGACTGGAATTACATTACTTTCAAGGGGTTAATTCATTTTTTCAATTTATCTTCATGTACAGGGAAGCACCAATTAGTACAATGATCTGCCTCAGTAATGAGGTTAATATTTCACCAGCTCATTGGACAGTAAAATTAAAATTTACATTTTTCTTCCTGAACAATTACAAAGGCTAACAAAATGAATGTTAACTGGAAGCAATCATTTCAGAAAAACTGGACTCTTTCAATAACAGCCATCGCCATAAGATAAAATTCACTAGTGTTAACTTTACAAACCCTTATGCTTACATCTACACACCCACATGCACCCACACTGTGTCACTATATAACTTTAATCAAATAGTTGCATCAGTAATGATACAACTGACGTCTGAGAGGTAAAAGTGCGATTACTCGACTGGTAAAATATCCATTCACTTTTTTCCTGCAATGAACAGTAATTAGCACGCTCAAAATAATTGAATATTTTCAAAATAAATACATTTAAATATTGTTTAATAAAATAAAACTGATTTATAATTTAAAATGTAGTAGATGGTAAAATAAACCTTCCATACATCTTTTAAGTGAGATGCATGCTCATATGACATGATGCTTATGTAACATTATTACAACATCAATATGTAAAACTGTTTCAGACTAAGTACCATCTTATTTTAGGTATATCTAAGATTCATACTGGTACATCATTACATTTAATTTTTTTTATTTTAAATTACTTATAGATTTTATCTTGCCCATTTCAAACATATTTCTCAGGTTTTTCACAAGACAAGAAGTATAATAAAAATGTTTAGAGAAATGTCTTGGTTTACTTACTAGAAAATAAGATTGACTTAAGGCTGTTCCTTTAGGGAATTTAGTTAATATTCTAAATCTTATTTGCTAACAGAAGCTGGAAGTTAATTGAATTTTCCCATTTTGTCTAGAGTTCTGACAGATCTTATACCTCAACATATTCTTCAAAGAGCAGATAACTCAATCTTCTATTGTCATTTTAGGTTACTGTATGATGCCCTGATAAATATCAAATGTTATTTATTGTTGAGGCAATATGAAACTTCACTCTGACATACACTTAATTGTAAATGTGATTTTATCTAAGCTCAAAATATCCAGTATATGTTTGGTAATAAAGTTGTTGCAATCCCATCTGACAAGTGTCTGCTGTCTGGCCTGACAAAATGAAGTAAAGGTTATATGTATTCAAAATGACAACAAGATATCTCTGTGTCTTATATTTTTCTGCTAGGTCAAGGAGCACAAGAACTAGTACATCAAAGTGTAGATTTTAGAGAGCTGCTTCGATGAGATAAAAACCTCATCAAAATTGAGATTACTGGCTTCTATGTCTTGCCCCAAGGTGTTTGTTGGCATTCCCAGACAGATGAACATGTTCATACAGCTATTTATTATCTTCAAGGCTACCATATCAATCAAACCTAATTCTAATGCCATGCCACCCAAACATTAAAACATGCTTTTGTGTATTACTGTATTTTATATATGAGCATATAGACACACAAACATACACACAGGCAAAAACAGGAATAATCAAAAATTTTATATTGAAATACCATAGATAAGCTTTTTTAATATCAAAAGTTCAAACATTCATTTAAATACACTTTTTATAATAGTCTTTAATATTTGTACAGTATTTTGCTACAAAATACTTTCAAACACTATAGCTGGGGTTATATACTACATTCCTTACTGAAGAAACGAATGATTCACTATGTACTACTTCTGTTAGTAAGGATTATTCACATTAGTAAGAGTTACAGAATCCAGCTCCTGCTTTTCATCTTCCAAAATTAAAGACAATAGACATTTCAAATATTATCCTACCTCCAGTAATTAATTATTCTTATTAGCTTAGCAAGTAGGAAAGATACTTAATATCTTCCAATTTATAAATTATACCTGGTAAATAAGATGAAAAAGTACTAGAAAGCATTGTATTGGTACTGAAAATACTATACTATTTACATCAATATTTATTATTTTTCATAAAGCACCTCAGGTGTGCTAGCCTTTAGTTTTAATTATACACAAAACTCACATTCTATTGATAAAAGCCAGCAAAAATAATTTCACTATTAAATGCTGTTTGTTTTACTTCTTGCAATAAAATCAGACAAGTTCTTCGTGAACCTTAAAGATCTGCCATATCACATTAGTAGGCATTCTGATTAAGGGGTTTCTTCAAGCTGTAAATATTTTCATGCATTTCAGTGAAGGGATGAGAAGATAAACTAGTTCCTTGTGTTTGACATTTACCACAGCTTTTAAAAACTGGCTTTCAAATGCCTTCAATGTAAATTTCATTCTCTCTCGGAAAAAAAAAACTTTATTGTATGAGGTTACAGTCTAAGTGATGGCTGAGTGAAAACAGAAAAGCAGGAATTCATCAAGTCTCGAGCTCACCTCAAATTCGGCGTGTTTGTGTACATCTTCAGCTCTTTGTCGGTTCAAAATAAACTCCGCCTCATTCGCAACACGCACTATGTGGTCTTTCATTGCATGACATAATAATCTAAAACAAAATTAAAACACTTGAAATCCATCTTCATATTTAACTTTCTTCAAATACATTCTTTCAATAAACTTGTCTTAGAATGGAAAAAGTTGAACATTTACCAAATGAAATATAATTGCTAAATTAGCTTACATTAATCATTTTACTTTTTCAGAAGAGTTCATTGTAATTTCATGTATTTGGGATAACATAGAAAACTCTCTACAGTGAAAGAGGCCTTATGCAGTGAGTTTAGTATCAGCTAGCTAACTAAAGGAAACACTGCTTACAGAAGTGTTGTACTTTGGACCTGCTTATAGTGAGACTGCAACCACAAATATAGCATGAATACAGGAACATTTTTTATTGCAACAACTGCTTAATTGTTACTGGTATTTCATCTAGCAAACTAAAATTTGAATGCCCACAGTGCATAAGATGCAATGTCTTTTTATTTTTATGTATAACAGCAGCAAAAATCAAAGAAATGCAAAGAAAAAAATGCACACGCTATAACTAGAACGATTTGAATGCACCATTATTAAAATACCAGTATTGCCAAAAATCAAATATCCAAAAATCATGAGACTCATACCATAAAAACAGATTCTTAATAAATACATAAATCATTTTGGATTTTTTCCAATTTGCTTTTTGAACCTTTTGTGTGAACTCAAGTCATATTTTAAAGCTTCTCTCTTCATCCAAGAGGGCTAGAAACTCACTTTTTATAAATACAAAAGCTATGATTAAATGAAAACAGATTTTCTCATAATCAGAGGTTTCCAGTAGCTGGGGATTTAAGAAAAATATAATGAGACTCATGATAAAATTGCAAGAATTGGCAACACTACATGACATAATTGAAAAAAACTAAATTGAGAGCTCTTTTTCAAAAATGACTATGCTCTCTCTCCTTCTATTATGGTTAGATTAATAGATTCATAGACTCTAGGACTGGAAGAGACCTCGAGAGATCAAGTCAAGTCCCCTTCCTTCATAGCAGGACCAAATACTGTCTAGACCATCCCTGATAGACAGGCTCTTCCCATTCTGTATATGTGAAACTGATTGTTCCTTCCTAAGTGGAGCACTTTGCATTTGTCTTTATTAAACTTCATCCGGTTTACCTCAGACCATTTCTCCAATTTGTCCAGATCGTTTTGAATTTTGACCCTGTCCTCCAAAGCAGTTAGGACAACCTCTTTGGGTGGGAATTTCAAAAGTGCTCAATAATGGCCTAATTTTGCTCTCATTGAAGGCAATGAGAGTTTTGTATATTTGTCCCATGGGACTTAGGTTTCTTGACATTTCTGAAAATCTCACTAGGTGCCTATTTGCATCTTTAGGTGCCTAAATATCTTTAAAAACTAGCCCTGAGTGAACAGAGAGCAGTGAGATTTATTCATGGTTATTACTACATTAGTATTTTTAAATTTATAAAAAGGAGGCTGTGTCTCAGTTTTATGAGACTCCTGGAGAGGGAAAGAGGCTCAAGACAACTACATTAGGGGATAGGTCAGTGATACTTTACCAGAGATTTCTGAAAAACAGAATTGTGTTTAAAGTTTGTTGCCATTTCTATTCAAGAAAACAGGACTTTGTACAGTTAATAAATAAACTATGAAAATACTTTACTTAGTGTCACTGATTTCTGCTTCGAACAGGAAAGTGGCCTAAAAATCCCCCAAATACGCTTCCATTCAGCAAAGAGGTGGCAGCAACATTATCATCGCTATCGTGTCTGAATTAAATCACAGTCTGCTAGCTCTTATCCAGTCCCAAATTCATGTTGACACTGTGGATTTCATTCAGTTATTCCAGCTGGGTCAGATGTGATGGAGATGAAGAGTTGTGTGTCGTCATCATATTAAATATACTGCAGTGCTTATCACACCAGCTGCCTCATGTATGACTTGAACAAGAGAGGTGACAATGTAGGGGAGTCTTCTCAGGGGCATCATTTGCTATGGAGCAGTGGGAGCAGTTGCCCCCTCAACCCCAAACTTTTCATAGCACCCTGGTAGCCAGGCTGTGGTGTCTCCCCCAGGCCTGCAGGGAGTGCTGTTGAGCAGGCTGGGGTAGGTCACCTAATCCTTACATTGTCAGTGCTTGCCTCCCCCGCCCCCACCAGCTGCACAGGAAGCAGCAGCAGTGGTCTGGACCAGAACTAATTACAGAACGAGCCATGTCCTGATCCAAGCCCTGTGTCAGCCATTGGTGAGACACCCACCCTGGCTCACTCTTTGCCCACATCACCTCTCTGCTCCCCCCCCACAGCAGGTGAAGAAGGGAGAGAGAAGCAAGTATGCCCCCAGACCCCCAAAATTTTCTGAAATAACATCCCTGACTCTGGTGGCATTAGTATAATTGCTTGCAATTACTATTTGCTATCTTTATAAGCGACGTCAATGTAGCTGGTGTGGTTCAGGGATCCATTGGTGTCAAGAGAGCTGGGGTTGCATAAGGTTTTACAGGAATCACCTGGGTCTGATATCTGCATAATAGGTCACTGAAAAGTGGCATGTGAAGTCTCTACTGAGAGCTGGTAGCCCACTGGTCATCATAATGATTGTAAAATATATGGATGGATATTTAAGGAGTTATGTATCTGTACTGAAAATTATGTTCTTAAGGTCTTGGAGTTAAGGCAGGTCACCAGGCGGTGACATACCTCAGAGCTGTTCCATTCAGGCAGAGGGTAACAGACACCTATCTCCCTGTCTGGTCATTGGTATATTACATACCTCACCCAACATGGTTATTTCCAGACTGAACCATGTGACAACTAAGTGACTGTGGAATATAGAAGAGAGGAAATCTACAGGAAGAAACAGTCAGCAAGGGGTGTCCTGTTTATGAAGTATACCTTGGCGTACAAAGAGATACAATGACTACTTCACCTAAAAGGCAAATGGACAGTGTACTTGTCTCATGAAAAAACACTCACAGTCAGGTGGGCTGTAAAGCACTGCAAGGATTTAGGTGAGCAATAGCCAACCCTACTAGACACGAGAGGATCCTGTTAATTAAGATAAGGCTCTAGAATGTGTATTATGATTTTATTTTACATATAATCATTTGTTTTCAATATTTCTACTTGCTACTACTTGAATCTCTATTTGTTAAATAAACTTATACTTGATTTCACCATAAACAAATCTAATTGCTGTGAGTTTAGGGGAGGGGTGACCTGAGGTGGAAAGCAGGGTTGTAACTGTTTCTTTGAAAGCAGCATATTGATAAATGCTGAGAGTGTCCAATTAAACAGGGGGTGGGCACTCCAGGGAGATGATCAGAGGGCTCAGATGTTGAACAGTGCCTATCACTACCTTGTAGAATGACAGCATCTCCTGCAAGGCCTAGAGGGGAGTGCTTGTGTTGCCCGTGGGCAGTGGAATCAGGCAGCTGACACATGACAGGGACACATACGGCTTCCTTATGCTAAGGGCAAGTGGTAGCGAGGTGCCTCATAACCCTGGGTTCCTCCAGGAAGCATCACAGCAGGATTCTAAGATTGTCCACAAATAGAAAAAAATTAAATTGCATCATAAACAGCATCAAAGGCTGCCAACAGATCAAAAGTCATCAGTGCCTTCGTCCGCTGCTAGCAAGAGATCATAATTAATGCACCCACAGATCATATACAAATGTAAGCAAAGCAGTTTGTACCCCGTATATAGACCTGTCACCAGACTGACCAGCGTCAAAGGAAGTCTGAAGAATAAAGATGCTGCCAGAAGTTGCCCTAACGTAATCTTTTTGGTGACTTTAACCAAAAATGGGAGATGGGATGCTTGTAGGGAGTTACACAGATTATCAGCATCAAAAGTAAATT
Source organism: Chelonoidis abingdonii (assembly GCF_003597395.2). Classification (NCBI taxonomy): domain Eukaryota; kingdom Metazoa; phylum Chordata; order Testudines; family Testudinidae; genus Chelonoidis; species Chelonoidis abingdonii. The sequence continues at coordinate 322,414,665 of NC_133769.1, forward strand.
TACTATGCATCTGGCCTGCAATGGCTTCTTTAAAAACTGAAGGAAAGGTGCCCTCCTCCTCCTCTCTTCTTCCTGCTAGAAAAACTTACAATATCCCTTATAAGGGAACCAGATATTTTTGGTGTCTTTTACAGTCCAGGGAGGACAAGAATCAAACCCACACGTTGTAGCATGAAATTGCCACATCATCATCATATCCTCTATGAATAATACCACATGAAATTAAAGCAGAGAAATCATCACATTTGTATCCCCCAAGACACTATTCTGTTTCCATGGCAGTAGATAGTTCAGTCCAAATTCAAGCAACATTCTTTTACAGCAAGAAAAATATGACAGAGCAATCAGGTGAAGACAACATTACAAATGCTTCAGGGTTTAAACCTCATGCTTCAGGTTTAAGATGATCTCTAACTATTAATGATCAGGATGAAACCTAGTGTGTGCATGGGAGGAGGCAGATTATCCCACATGTACCAACTGTGGGGTCTTACATCTTACTTTGAAGCATCTGGTATGGGATGCTGGATTAGATGACCCTTGTCTCAGATTCAGTATTGCAATTTCTGTGTTCCTATAGCGTAAGGAAGCCTTAGTATAAATGAGAACCAAGGCCTCTATCTGTGCAGGATTCTCACTCTTAAGAGTAAGTAGAGCTTGCAGAGGGGAGGGAAGAGGCATGTCGCAATATAGAAAGGACTATGATAAAAACATAACAAAAAGCAGTTCCAAAAGTCACTAACATAAAAACTGATTTTTGTAAATGAAAAGAGCCTAATAAGAGTAAATGGACAAAGTCTCCAGGAGTTACCATCTCTCAATTGTTACCTTTCAGAAATAGACAATCCTAAAAGAAACAAAACTTGGAGAGTTTCGGCACCTTGAAACCAGGTACTCCAGTATCAAGAGACCAAACTTGGTCTTGAGATGCTTCATATGTTTATAGGCAGTGCTGTGTGGTTTCCTTATATACGTCATAAATTGGAATATCCCTTAAGACTATCAGATGCAGTACTTCTGCCTCAGATAGTATGAGTCATGAAATGACCTGTAAATAAGGTCTGCCAGCTCTTAGTATGATAGGAAGAAAAACAGTTGAACAGCTAGTTATACATGATCACTTTTGTGACAAAAGTGCCCGTTGAGAAGATGTCAAATAAAATAAAAATCTAGTAAACCTTCTAAGGACTTTAGTCTGCTCCAAGTAGAAACCAAAAGAAGTTTTAACATTGAAAAACCTTATCAGGAAGGGAATCTGAGCACAGAAAAATGTTGGCAGGATGATAGGCTCATTAGGATGAAAATATATCTCCAACTTAAAGAGTCTATAGCTTGCTTGTAAAATCTAGTCTAAGGTGATTCATTCACTAGAGTCAGAAACTCATTCACACTGCAAGCTAATTGTCACCAGGCAAATGAACTACCATTTAAGAAACCTGAACTCACACCTTTTACATCACAGAAGAAGTTGTAATTGCTTTATTTCAGGACCAGGCTGGACATCCACTCCAAAGGCATCAGTTTTCACTTATGTACCACCAGCATCAAAGGCCACCTGTACCTGATGCCCTCCCAAGTCAATGCCATGTACATCTTCTGACTCTTCTCCTGAGGAAGCAATTCAGCCAAGGTATGAGTCTCCTTCCTAAAATTTACCTATCCTAGCCAACTTCCAGAGTAGATGTCATCTTTTGCTGCTGCTCTATTGTGAAGCGGCTATCTGAGGTCTCAGGTGAGTTTGTCTCATTACCAGTGTGCAAACAGCTTTGATCTCAACAGGATGGAAGTCAATCCTACCTTAGTAATCATCAACACTAACTGTGCCATGACCATCACCTAGGCTCTGAGGGTCTTGGTGTCAAGAGGGTGAAGAATCTGACTTTCTAGTCATGTTTGTACAAAGGCAAATAGCGCTGCTCTGCCAACTTGAATACATTTAACTTATTTAAATATTCTTTAACCCACTGGTCCCCAAACTTTTTACTTTGTACTCCACCTTACCCCTTACTGAGAGGGGTGATGCGGACAGGGGTAAAGGGTGCCAAGGCTGGGGCAACAGCTGGGGGTGGGCGCAGAACCCAGGCATGGTGCCAAGACCCTGGGCACAGGGCCGGCATCCAGGACCCCAATTGGAGGGCTGGGGCCAGAAGCAGAGCAGGATGGTGCTCCCTCCCTGGTGCTGCCCCCCTCCAAATGTTCCTCACCCACCTCCCAAAGGGGCACGCTCCACAGACTGGGGACCTCTGCTTTAACCTGTACTTTCCATATTGTGGTTTATGGTAATATTAAGTATTTTGTCACAATTTGCCTTTTTAGTGAAGACTGAAGCAAAATGGGCATTAAACACCTCAGTCTTCTTGATGTCATCAGGTATTAGCACTCCTTCTCTGCGAAGTAATGGACCTACATTTCCCTTTATTTTTCTTTTGCTCATATTGTATTTACAGAACTTACTACCTTTTATGTACCTTGTTAGATGAAATTCATTTTGTGCCTTACCCTGATTTTGTCCTACATGCTTATGGTATTCTTTTGTATTCATCCTTAGTAATCTGTCCATGTTTCTATACTTTTTGTAGAATTCCTTCTTTGATTTTCAGGGAATTAAAGAGCTCCCGATGGCGCTACATTGGCCTCTTATTAGTCTTCCTACCTTTCCTTTGCATGAGGGTAGTTTGTTGTTGTGCCTTTAATATTGCCTCTGAGAAACTGACAGCTCTCCTGAACTCCTTTTTCTCTTAGATTTTCTTCTTATGGCATGTTATGTACTAGTTCTCCGACTTGGCTAAAGTTTTCTATTTTGAAATTCACTGTCTTTATCCTGCAGTTCTGCCTACTTCCTCTCCTCAGGATAATGAAACTGTTTCATGATCACTTTCACTCAAATTGCTTCCAACTAATTCCTCTCTGTTAATCAGAATCAAGCCTAATGTCTAAAATTTGTAGACAGGTCCACTCCAAGTCATAATTTAGGTAGCTATTGTTTAATCCTTCTTCATAAACTAATTATTCTAACCTCCTAAACCTGTTGCTCTTCTTTGAATTTCTAGTGTGTTAATATCTTCCCAGTTAAAAGATGAGCCGAACTGAGTACAATATTCCTAGAGAGAGAGAGAGCAAGAAAGAGAGACAGACTATAACCTCTCTGTTCCATGGCATGGTGGCTATCTGCACTGAGCATAACACTGTGCAGGTGTTTAGTGCAAGTCCTTGCTTTTACTAAGGACAAGGATGTGACAGAGTTGGATATATCTATATCAAATTGTGAACTCCATTTCTTATGGTGAACTCCCTTTGCATTATGTGCTGAACACAGGTCTAAACTTTCTGGAGGCAACTTACTGAATTACATTTTAGATAGCTGCTCTACCCAGGAAAGAGGCTTAACTAGTATGTTGAAGACATCAATACAGTAATCTGAGGTTGTCAGCTTTGAATGATTCAACTACTGACCCATGGATCAATGGGTTTTCTACAGAGAGGTGGACGAAGCCTAAAAAGGGGTGGTGGTATGGGGCCACCATCAGAACTGAAAGCCTTGCAAGAACAAGAGGGCAGGAGGAACTCTGCCCAGCCTGAAATGTCAGCAGACTCTGGCCATGGCTACACTGACGCTTTACAACGCTGCAACTTTCGCGCTCAGGGGTGTGTAAAAAACACCCCCCTGAGCGCTTCAAGATACAGCGCTGTAAAGCCTCAGTGTAATCAATGGCGCAGCGCTGGAAGCGTGGCTCCCAGTGCTGCAAGCTACACCCGTACAGGATGTGGAGTACGTGCAGCACTGAGAGAGCTCTCTCCCAGCGCTGGGACTGCGACCACACTCACACTTCAAAGCACTGCCACGGGAGTTTCAAGTGCAGCCATAGCCTCTGACTCACAGAAGGGGTGAGATAGACTCAGGAAGAATGCGTCTCATGACTCTGTTGTTTTACAAAGATCTGTAACACTCAAGTGCTTTTAAATGTAAAGTCACTGTGGTTAAGAAATTCCTTTGCTGAGTCTGTGTTCCTTGCTTTCCTGCCAAGTTGACCCCGAGGAGGTTAAACTAGAAACCCAAAGAGCCCACAGCCTTGGCTGAACTCTGGGAAAATGTATGCAAGTGACTGGGGCACTTCGGAAGTCTGGTGTGCTTGTTTTGGGGGCTAGAACCACTGGATTACAGATCCCATAGCCCAAGAAAGGACTCAGGCAAGTGATATGAGCCAGGGAGTGAGCCTTAGAGTCCCAGAGCTAGAAACAGTGAATAGACTTTGCTCAAACTCCATTGACTTGGAAGGATGTAGGACCATGTGGTTGGACTACTCACAGGAGAATGGTGTCTATATTGGGTCAGGTTGCAACAGTTGTCATTAATCCTCCTACCCAAATGATGTCTTCAGATATGAATTTTCACATTCATCAATTTTCTTTTTTAGTTTCGCTATGTTACAGTCAGCTCTTGCAAGCAAATATCTTGCATAGAATGGAAGTGAAGAGAACTCCTTAGTTTTTTTATATTGCTGGATAAAATAGTAATGACTATGGCCCCCAGTCTGTCTGGATTCTCCGAATAAGTAAAAAAGACAGCCTATTCTTAAATAGCAACAGTCAAAATGTATTACAGAATGCACATTTGATATAGTTTAGCTAAGATCCCACTCCCTGTCCCCATTCCTGAAGACCTGCCTGCTTACTTGTCCAGAGGAACAGATGTATTTTCATCAGATACTCATTGCTGAGATCTGCCAAGATGCAACTTAGACAAGCTTTGGAGCTTACACAGAACTCTGTGTAAGCTTGAAAGCTTTTGTATCTCTCAAACAGAAGTTGGCCCAATAAAAGATATTTCCTCATCCCACCTTGTGTCTCTAATCTCATCTCTAAACACTCAGTCCACAACAAACTTGATATACAGCTCTGTCCTTTGCAACATACAACCACGTTAACATCATCAAGCTAGCCCAGTGCTTGGGAACCTCAACTCATGGATAAAGAAGAGCAGACTGAAGCTAAACCCAATCAAGACCGTGATTACGCTGGTTGCCAGAGAAAAACATTTTAAGGAATTTGGAGCCATCATGCAGTCTCCTCTGCTTTGAAATGCCAATACATAATTAGTCAATTTGACGATTCTTAGATTTTCCATTTTGGAGGAAATTCCACCCCTTCTGTGCATTGTCTGAATGCAGTTAGATGCAGTCCAATGTGTCCTGGGATTCTGGCTTCTCTGTACTCCTTTCATTGGTTTGTCAATCAAGTCTTTCTTTGGGATGTCACAAGTGATTCAAGCCTGTAAGTGCTGGCATCCTTTCTATTGGCCTGTAATGTGGCATGTGTGTCCAGAAATGCATCCTGGATTTGAGTTGGGAGGGTGGCAGTAAATTGAGATCTTGTATCAGCAGGTCCAGAGAAACCAGAATCATCTTGTACTCCCAGACCACAGCAGTGTCTCACTTGATGTTGGCAGGTGTAATGCCCATCAAAACTAGAAGCCACAATATTGGCGTTGATTTGAGAAAGCCACTAAACATTCCTAAGCATGGCATTAATGTCAGTGTCAACAGATTAGCGTGTGGGCTGTTGAACCAAATTGGTGCACAATATTCCACTGTTGACAAGAGCCTAGCTTGTATTGACGTTTGAAGTGCGCATCATATCCCCAGCATGTGCCAGCAAGTTTCTGGATGATGTTAACCCTTGTCTTTATCTTCTTTAGGTGGTGTCAAGGTGTTGGCTACAGCTCAGCATCTGATTGCTGGTAACTCCAACGTACTGTGGATTGTGGACACACGAAAGAGGCAGACCACAAAAGTTCACTTTCAGTGGCATTTTGGCTTCATGGGTTACTCAAATGGAAGGCAGAGAGAAATGTTTTTGAAGCACTGGTATTTCAAAGCTTGGCGACTGAAACCATCTCAAGTGTATGGAGGCTGCTGTTCATGTCTTTTTCTGTGGCCTTCAGAGAGGACATTTGTGTTGTTAGTGCAATGTCATTTGCAGAGATGAATTTACAAGATGATGTGACTGGAATGTCTCTGGTATAGAGACTGAACAATGCAGGTACTAAAACATATCCCTGTGGGAGGCTGCTGTTCAATCTCCATGATTTACTGGCAGATGTCTTAAGGTGTATGGTAAATCTTCTGTTAGTCAGCATCTTGGTGATGAGTCTGATGGCTGATTCGCATGGGAAAGCTAATGATAACTTCAGCATGACACTTTTGTGCCATACAGTATTTTATTCAGAAAAAAAAGGTCCATGAATGCTGATGCTTGTAATTTTCACTGGTAATCAGATTCTATGTAGCTGGTTAAGGTCACTGCAGTTGCAGCCAGTTCTAAATCCAGCCTGCTCTTTGGGGACCAGTTGCTCCAGTGTCAGCTGTAACTTTAGAAGTAGGAGCTACCCCAACAATTTATAGCAATTGGTAAGGAAGGAGATGGGCTGGTAGCTTTTGGGGTCAGTGACCTCTTTTCTGGGCTTAAAATGACTATAAATTTGACTACCTTCCACTCTTTTAGTACTACAGTAACAGAGTGAATGTTGCCGAAGAAGCCTGCCAGCCGCTTTCTTGCCTTTGGACCAAGTTCTTCAAGAATTCTGGATACAGTCTGTCCATTCCTCCCTATTTTCTAGATTTAGTGTTGGAAAGACCCTTGGTTCACTTCATCTGCTATGTAGGGGACAGAAAGGGGTGAAGACATCAGGGTGCTGATTTACTGCACAGTAGAGTTGATTGTGGACTTGGCACCTGATGTTTTAGTCATTGGCACAAGGGAGTTGGCAATTAACTGTGCAGAGACGGCATGTGCACTTAGTTGAGATAGTTTGTAGGCTGCTGGAGCCATACTTCCCAGAAGACGGAGGAGCTTCCAGGCTTTGTGGCTTGACCCAGTGAAGTCAAGTACCATCACAATTTCACACCACCTTCTTCTTCTTGCTGGGTTCAAAGACTCAAGTAATGGCATTGCAGTTACAGGGCTTTTGTTGGCTTGATGTTAGTGGAAGAGTGCCTCATTCTATTCTATTGAGCAAGGAGTTGTGAAATCACCCAGGGTACATCTGAACCATTGAACAGTTGTGTCCCCTCAGTTCTCCAACCTGGGGTGCTTTTTACACTGCTTTGGTGTGTAAGCAACCATTCCTGGTCTGCTCTCACACAGCCTTCAGTATGTAAATTACTCTCAGTTTCATTGCATGGTTGCTATAGCCAGCCACTCATGGATTACACTGCAGAGTAACACCAGCAAAATCTCCAGTGTCAGACTTTACCCCCAAAATGTGCATCTTTGTATTGCCCAGCACCCTCCTGGACAATAGAAGTTCATATAAAATCAGTCATTTATTAATAGAAAATGATATGCACAAGACTTGTTATCCCAAATGGAGTTTCCCAAACACTTCAAACACACTGGTTTAGATAAAACAATAAATTTAGTTTATTAACTACAGAAAGATAGATTTTAAGTGATTATAAGTAATGAGGCATAAAAGTCAGAACTGGTTACATTTATTGGGAAATGAAAGTAAAACACAACTAATACGTAACTTAATAAGTTAAATAAATTCAAAAGCAAAGGTCTCTCTCACCATATGTGCCACCAGATTTTACTGGCTAAACTCCCATTCAAACAGGATATCTCCCACAGTCCAATGCTGCTTTTTGTTGTTTCTTTGGGTGTTGTTGATGACGTGAGTAGAGAGGTAGGAAGAGATAGATGTTTTGGGGCATCTGCCGTGTCCTCTTATAGTCCTTTCTCTTTCACAAGAAACATCTCCAGCTGAAGTTCAGGAGATAGAAATTCTGCTTGGACAGGAATCTCAAGCTGTTCCTTTTTCAAAATGTAGATTTTCATCCACACCCTCTTTCCTGCCAAAGAATGGCCACTAAATCAGCTGACGATCCATTTGATTTCACTGATACCTGACTGAGGGGTCAGTTTGTCTTTTGTCCCTGCTGTGGCTCCAAATAGAGCCCAGCACCTTCTTGGATATCTGTTTTATATCCTTGGATAAAAATTTGCAGGGCTCATTCTGGAGCTCATTTCTTTGGTTCGATGATACCTCCATGGATTGATATAGAAGTAGAGTTTCAGTTTCATGACTTGTACATTCTAGTAGAGAAGGATAAGCACACTGAACATCTGCTTGGAATACGCAATTCTTCAGGCAGAGGAGACACTTACTATCTCTAGCCTTCAAGGGAATAAGTTCATCACAGATAGACATGGCTTGAAGCCTTCAGGTTTTGGTCCACCATGTTAAGGAGCCCGCTACAAGGGGCTCTGTATGAGGTGGTGTATGGGGAGAGGGTTGTGTGACCAGTAGCGTTATGTCCAGACATGTCAGATTAGTTCGCAGCAGTCAAAGGGTTTGGAAGGTTTTGAAGAAGTTTAGCCTGAGCTAAAAATTAGCAAGTTGGATACTCACCAGTTTCCATCTTGCTGCCAGGGACAGTAAGAAGGAAGTGAGGGAGGGTTGCGAATATCTCATCCTTTCTGACTTCATGTAGCAGGAAAAGGTAGTATAAGATGATGCCCAGCCTGGATGGAGACTGTTACTAAAAAAGCTCCTCTATCACATTCATGAGGTGCATGTGCACCTATAGTGAGTTCCACATTGATACATACTCAAAGGAAGAATAGTACAGGCACACGCTTTTGATTGAACTATGGTTTTCTTAAGGTCATCAAAAGGACTACTTACAATTTTTTGTGCTAAATACTTTTCACTGGTATGCACTGTGTATCATTGTTAAAAAGTTTCATCACTTTCATTATTCCTATCATTAGTTTGCTTTGAGCCAATGAATTTCCAAATAATTTTACACACACATTTTGGCAAATAAATGGAAATTTGAAATCCCAATTTTCAGGGAATGATATAACAGCTATTAATGGGGTTCTTGATTTGTGAGACTAGTACCATCAACTCTGCATATTCCCAGTGTAAAATGGATTAAGGAGGCATGCATACAGCTGATACTTTACAATTAAACTACAAAATGGGGAATAATTGACTAGGAGGCAGTAGTACTGCTGAAAAGGCTCTGGGGATTGCAGTGGATCACAAATTGAATATGAGTCAACAATGTGATGCAGTTGCAAAAAAGGCTAACAACATTCAGAGGTGCATTAAAAAGAGTGATGTATATCAGGGCTTATCTACACTACCACGCAGGGTCGATCTAAGATATGCAACTTCAGCTATATGAATAGTGTAGCTGAAGTCAACATACTTAGATCTACTTACCACAGTGTCTTCACTGAAGTAAGTCAACAGCTGATGCTCTCCTGTCGACTCCGCTTGCGCTCCTCATTCTGCTGGAGGACTGGAGTTGATAGGACAGTGCTCAGTGGTCAATTTATCATGTCTATCACAATAAATCGACCTCCGCTGGATCGATCGTTGCCCGCCGATCCAGCAGGTAGTGTAGACAAGCCCTAAAACATGGAAGGAAATTGTCCTGCTCTACTCAGCAATGGTGAGGATTGATGGCTGGAATACTTTGCCCAATTCTGGGTGCCACACTTTATGACACATGGACAAATTGGAGAGATTCCAAAGGAAAGCAACAAAAATGATAGAAAATTTAGAAAACCTGACCTATGAAGAAAGGTAAAAAATAACTGTGGCTGTTTAGTCCTAAGAAAGAGAGACTGTGGGGGACCTGATAGTCTTCCAGTGTGTTAAGGGCTGTTATAAAGAAGATGATGATCACTTATTCTCCTTGTCCACTGAAGACAGACCAAGGAATAGTTGGCTTACTCTGCAGCAAGGAGATTTAGGTTAGATATTAGGAAAAACTTTCTAACTATAAGAGTAGTTAAGCTCTGGAGTAAGCTTCCAAGGGAGGCTGTGGAATCCCCATCACTGGAGGTTTTAACAACAGGTTGGTCAAACACACGTCAGGGATGGTCTAGGTGTACTTAGCCTTGCCTCAGCACCTTGATGATGTTTCAAGGTCCTTACAGCCCTACATTTCTATAATTCCAAGGACTGAAAAATTTTGCAGTGGCAATGTTCTTTTACAGATTGATATTTAATGGAATTTTCCTATAAATCTGTCTTGCAAATATTAAATTTATGTTATAACCAGAAGCTCTTTTTATACTGAAAACTGCAAAAATACTGCCTATGAATAATACTTAGCAATTATGCAACTTTTTAATTTTAATTGTTAACCATGAACTAATCCTCATAAAGGCCCTTTGAGGCAGGTAAGTATTATCTCAATTTTACAGATGGGAAAACTGAGACAGGGTAACGTAACTTGTCTAAGGTTAGAGAAAGAGTCAGTAACAGAATCAGAAATAAACTCAGGAGTACCTGGGTAGTAATCCCATGTTCCTAAAACTGGAAAATAGTGCCAGAATGTCATGTAAATCATGACTACACAAATAGAAGTGGCTCAGACATCTATAGCACAACGCTACCTTGAGAAAGCTAAAATACAAATATACTAACATACATTATTTAAAAACAGGATGCTATTTATCAAAACCCAAGCAACAGAAATGTGGGCAATCTGTTTTTACTTTAGGAGTCAAAACTAATTATTATAATGAAAAGTCTTGTTTCATTATATTTCCAGTGAAATCATTAAAGATCACAATAGTGCACAAATGTTTTGATGCAGAAAGAACAAACAGGAAATCAAAATTAGGAAACCTTTAATAACATCCATATTTTAAAACCTGAATGTGTAAGACTGAATGATTAAAAATTATGAACTACTTTCCTTGTATTTTTTATTTTGTTAAAAAAAAGATGAGCTAGCAGGGTTTATTTTGGGGAAACTGTTGGTTTTTAAATAGATCATATACAATCTAATTCAGGCTTTTTAACTATTCGTAGTCTTCATTTTGCACTTAAATAAATTTAAAATCCAGTCATTATTGCATAGTGATTATATGCAATTTTACATTCCATTAACCGTGCTTTGTTTTAATTATAAGATCCTTTGTTAGATTCCTTTAAATGATCCAGTTTATAATTTCAGGCTGTCCTAGGGAGCACTTGAATTCAGCTGCACATTCATCAACTGTTTATGTCCTGTTAATTGTTGACAACTGCACAATCACATTCTCTAGCTATGATTGATGAATCACATTCACAAGTTTAGCTATTAAGTAGAATAAATATTTATAACAATTTCCACTTAAAGGATTGTTATCTTTAACCCCAGAAGGGTAAATTAAAAACTGATCTGCTAACTGTGGAGGAGAACAAGTGTCCTAGTAACACACACACACATATTCTGAAACATACCTCTGACAAAAATACGTGGGAGAAGATGTACCTATGGATAGTCTGGTTAGGCATTCATTTGATTGGACCTAAAGAGCAAGTTCTTTAATACTGCTCCTTTTGCTTTGAAGGTTACTGCTAGATGGATGTACACAGCCCATTGATATATCACGGTTATTACATATGAACTTAAAAAAAATGCAGTTTTGACATTTGTTCAGCAGTGTCATTTTATCAATGAGTGTGCAATAATCAGATCTGATTTTACTATCAAATGATGATGTTGAAAACAAAAAAACAAAAAAAATGTGGGTGAGTTTTCCAGCTAAAATGGTTAAATTTAAAAACCATAGAAGGCAAGCCAAGAAATTTAGACAAAACTACAGAAACCAAGTTTACTGGACAGTTTATTATTATTTAATATTTATACCACAACAGTGTTTAGTCAGGATCATTGCCCCATTGTGAGAGGTGCTCTACAAAGACATGGTTCCTGCCCAGAAGAATTTACATTCTCAGGTGATGTATATCAGTGTAGCTCCATTGCCTTCGAGGGAGCTATGCTCATTTACACCAACTGAAAATCTAGCCCAAGTGTATAAACTTAGTTTCTAGATAGAACTATTTACTGCATTATCTTTCAGTGCTTACTAGTCATCCTATGACAAGAATGTACGACTGAACAGCATATATCACACAATTAGACCAAAAAAATTATGCTCCTTCAATAAAGATAACATTTCAACAAGGGAAGATTTGATGTTTCTGTATTGTTAATGTCATACTACCAGTAAAAATGAAACTATAAAACAAACCAGCAAAAAAATCTTCAACAAGTGTATTATTATGAAGATTTTTGTTCAGCACCACACATAATACCATCAAAGACATCTAAGTTTAAAAGGCTTCTACCCCCTCGCCAATAGAAGCTATACAGGCAATGGAGATGACTACTACCTCTGCCTAGAAATATCTTCTGCCAGCTAAGCCAAAAGAGTGCAACATTATTGCTCAGCTGGCTGGACAGACAGTATTGAAAAATGATGGCACAGAACAAAAGATAAAAGCAGACACAGACCAAAGTAACATTAAAATTACTCTATTGTTAATAAATATCTTAACTGCTTATAAAACTAGGTAGCTCACATAAACTTGATGTTTAATCTGTTTCATGTAGCACCTTAGATAGCACCAAGTAGTCTAGATAAAATAATTTCTCATAAACTGAGAATATAAGGAAGTGCATCTGTACAGTGAATACTGTACTCCTAAAACAGATGGAGTGACAGATGGGTTTACAGATTGGGCTCCCTAGATCCTCTGTGTAAAACAACCTTGCTACTCAGTAGGATAATGGCTCAAATCTCAAATAAACCTCAAACCTTTACATAGCACACAGGGTGTTTTCAGTCAATTAATAAGAGTTTAACATTTTATACCTAACTAAATTAAATATTTGCTTTGCACAATATTAGTGCAGTAAAGTTCTTTTAATTAAAATGGCCTTTGCTCAGGTCTTTTTGGAGCAGATGGTGAGAAAGCAGTATCACCGAATGGAATGAAATGCAAAATGACTACTTGTCCAAAAGCTTTAAAATTAATTACCTTCCTTCATTGATGAGCTCAATAAACGCAAGTCCTGCATTCTTCTGAATAGAATTCTGCCATTCCTAAAAGGAAAAAAATACCATGTTTAAGAAGTAGTAAGGGATTTTAATAGGAAGCCTGAATTTGACCTTGATGAGTGTCAGAGGATTATCTGATCAACATTTTGCATGGGATTGTCTGCCCACCATATGCTTTGTCTTTTAAAATACACCTTCGTACTTCTGTAACATAATAACTGAAATTCTATCAGTGGTAGACGAGCAGCCAATATAACAGTTAACTGAAATATGCTGAAGTACATAACAATTTAGAGATATGCAAGTTTCTAATGCCAGTAAAGGGAAGGGTTCAAAAGAATACCATAAAACCAGATCAAGATCACAAATGAAGACTCTGCTAGGATGAGAGAGCAAGAGCTCAACTCATTCTACTGCCAAATCTGCTTTTTGCTTAGAACGAAAATTTCCCATGTGTGTTATGATCTACCCTGCTTTGAAATGGGAATAGATTAAAGTGTATTAGGGAACTTGTGTGTGGCAGCAAAGTCCACACACACATTTAGTGTGCAGTAAGTTGTTGTGGAATAGGATTATACACCATCTCACTGCAAACTAAGTATTTTTATCTATAAACACTTAGTTTCAGCCCTTCCATTGGCTGGCATTAATTTGGTGCCTATCATAGTCTTCATTACTGAGCAAGGCCTAATGCCTCAGTCTTGGGAAGTGATCAACTTTCATCCACCTATCTTACAAATAAAGTAACTGAAGCTGCACAAAGTCACTTCTTGTGCAATTGATACTGACATAAGTCTCTAATATGGCAAATCTTATCAACATAATCATACTGTCTTTCAGAATAAACATAACATTTCTTTTTCTGTGACTGTCTGTAAGTACTGGACAAAAGGCCCCTCCAGAGCCAGCAACAGAAAACTGGATTCCTGATTCACAACATTCCTCCACTGTTTAACAAAAAGTGATGTGTCACATCCCCCTTTGTTGGCTGATCCACACATAAGATTATTACTGCTATCATCTACTCTTAGTTCAAGGGATGGAGGTCATAGAATCATAGAACCACAGGGTTAGAAGGGACCCCAATGTTCATCTAGTCTAACATCCTACCAATATTCAAGATTTGTTGTGTCTAAAAAACCCAAGACAGATGGCGAACCAGCCTCTTTTTGAAAACCTCCAGTGAAGGAGCTTCCAAGACTTCCCTGGACAGTTTGTTCCACTGTTCTGCTGGTATTACAATTAGGGAAGTTTTTCCTGAGATTGAATCTAGATCTGCTATGCTGTAGTTTGAACCCATTGCCTTACCTCCGTGGAAAGAGAACAATTTGTCTACATCTTTCTTATGGCAGTCTTTCAACTAGTTGAAGACAGCTATCATATCCCCCCTTAATCTCTTCTTTTTCAGACTAAACATAGCCAGTTCCTTCAGCCTTTATTATTGTTATTATACTAAGAATATGCCAGCACTTGAGGGTTACAAAAAAAGATACTAATAACAGAATATCATAAACTCATGAGTGGATTAAAGGTATTGGTGCTATAGGCCCATGGTCTAAAGCTTCAGCTCCTGAAGTAATATGATTACATCAGAATCTTTCACTCTTTAATATTTTTAAAAAGGCAATTTTTAGCTCATGGTTGCAAAAAGCCTGAAAATATGAACCAAGCAAAACCGATACAGTGATGGCTGCCCGACTCTGCACAGAGCCTGAAACAAAACCTCAGTGTCCCATGCTTCTCACCGATGTTTTAACTATAACCAGAAGCAATGGAGGGGGCATTACCTACACCACACCAATAGAGGACTCTGGGTAGTAGTAGGAAAGAATCCACTGGGTCTCAACCCCCTTTCTACCAAGCAGATACACCCTGTTTGATGGGTGACGTACTGGGGAGCCTCACTACTGCACTCCTGCATCTCCAGCAGGAGATAAGGGATCCCTGATGCTCTACTGTCATACCTTGGGGCACAGGGTGCCTCAGGTTTCTGCTCCTGCTATCCCCACTCCAAGGTAGGGAGCGGGGGCAGGACCATCGGGAGGCCAGATCACCTGCCTACAAGGCCTAAACTTGAGTAACTACAAAGCTTTAATTCCTTCTGCTAAGAAAGTATGGATAATAACTATTAAAGATGATGTACATTACCATTAACAAATCAAATCCTATTAACATGAAAAAATATTCCAAATATTCTCCTCAGTTTCAACCAGCCAGTGTCACTTTAGAAATTGAATGTAGTCACTGTCTAGTCCCAATATGCTCTAAATATTCAGGAGCAGCCATTTCCTGTGTTTTTGGAGGGAAGCAAAGAGATGGGAACAATTGAGATACTTTGAAGAAGCCAGACCTAACTGGTCCTCCTGCTCTCATCTAATAGGAAACCATTATTATAATTGGTCTATCCTCCCACTTTGCCTTGCATCCCTGACTGCTTGATCTAATCTCTTTTCTCAAGGGGGAAGAAGCAGTACACGACTTCCTGGCAGGAAGTTCACAGTACTTCTGTTCATTTGCTTACAGAAGTGTGGGATGAGAGTAGAATTAGGCTGGCAGCACTAGGCTAAGAGGTGTCATTAGCAGAGATTTGTACTTAAAAATAGTGTGCTAGTATTGCTTCCATTTAGCTGAAACCTTAATTTTTGAATTGTTCAGGGACTGTATTTATTTCTCTGTTGTCCTTGCATTTTGTACTTTTTATTACTTATTTGACCGCATTTCCCAAAATAAGAGCCTGACACTCCACTGTGCTCCCTGTGTAGTGAATCATACCTGTGCAAAGTGGATGTAAAATGCTACCATTCTGATTTGGTAGCATTTTACACCCACTTTGCACAGGTGGAAATGACTGCATAAGGTGGAAAGCACTGGAGAACCACCCCTATGGTTACTATCAGTTTACTGGATATAGTCTTCCAAGTTAACCTTTGACAATATCTTGCTTTTTGATATTACATATGAAAAGCTCACTGATATTTTGTGATAGTAATAAAAGTAATAACAAGATTCTATAACTAAACATTTTCCGATTATAAAGATTAGAGACCCTTAAAGTCCTCCAGTGTCTATATTTTTCTCAACAGACTCTAGTAAGTGAATAAGTAGACTTTAGGAGTTCTAAAAATTATCTTTTGATTCTCATTCCACTAGAAAAGAGAGCTGAAATCTCAATTAATGTTATCTTTATTGTAGTCCTCTCTTTCCTCTCTCTCCACTAACTTAATTAGTCTGAATATTTTATTTCTTTCTTCATTTTTATTGTAACATTGAACCTTAATTGAATATTCAGTACTAGGATTTTAATAACCTACTTAATTCCTCAATTACAGTACCTTAATCATAACTTTGTTTCAGAGAAGCAATTCAATTATTTTGGTCCTTTTGTTTCTGTTGCTTGAATATGCCTGGAAAAAGAAGTCTACGAGGTCAACTCTATAGTTGTGACCTTCCTTTTCTTGGGGGCAGGTTCTCTGGGTTTTATAAAAAACTCTCCTGTCTTCATGAAATCCATGTGGTTTAACTCTAGGATTATCCTTGATTTAAATTTCATGTTGCAAGATTTCTTACTAATGGGGTGGTCACATCACATCTCTAAAATCATGACCTAAACCATCTTCAAAGTAAAGGCTCACAGGAAATTTCATTTTGATTACAGAAAGTGATTCCCTGAGGCTGAAAGAATGGATCTGAGGAGGGAATGAAGCCTAAATGAATTTGCCAATACTAATCAGAGTGAGGATTAGGATCTAAGCACTCCAGCTCCCTCTCATTACCTTTACCCTCTGCCATCCCTTCTCTTCACACTCATTCCTACTGTTGGGGTAGACATAAGATAGAAAAATACGGACCTGAGCAATTATTTTTCCAGGTTCTACAGCTAGCTGCAGATGACCGGAAAGAGAAGAAAAGACACAAGGTTACACATGGGCTAGTCCTCCATGTAAATTTTGAGCCAATTTTAGGATTCTTATCAAAGACACCTCCTTATACTTGCCTACACTCATCATAAATGAGTTCCAGAATGACTGACAACATGCTCCTGGAAGGCAACCAGCAAATATGGGGACCTCTTGGGATACTGGGTAAATCACAGCAATGAAAGAGTGTTAGGAACTTTTGAATTGAAATCTATATGAAACTCATTTTTCAAGTGAGTTTTTTTTTTTTTTTTTATAGACAGCACAAAGATGCCATCCGGGGTGGGTGGGTGCGGGGAGGGGAAGGGGTACATTAGAATTCATTGGCTACAGTCTGGGGAGACTAAGGCTCAGCTACCTTCTATCTCCTTGACCTGCAGAGAAACTCATGTTCATCTGTTTCTGTCTCCCTTTGAAGCATAGAGAGCCATTTCTCATAGAGTTTGCAATTATACTCTGCAAAAATTAACAAATTTAAATGATAGATTATTAACTCTAATTTCCACTATGTAACAATTAGTGCATCTCCACAATTTCAAGATTTTATCTGATTTACATGGCTGCATAATTAACATTAACCTTTGTAAGTCAGGATTTTCTGAAGTGTAGCAGATTACACTTGTGAGGTGGAGGGGAAGAGGTAATAGACGAGACTCCATGCATTCTGTCCTCCTGGAACCAGCTAGCTCTCTCCACTCTTCCGGATCTACTATGTGGCTGTTTCCCACCTGTAAGGTCTTTGCAGGATATATCCAGTATGAACATTTGCCACTCCAGTATCTAAGACCATTCACAAATACAAATGTCCTGATAGGGCAATCAGTGAGAAATATCTTGACAGAATAGGAAGTGAAGGGATAGAAGGTACTGTAGCTTTCTCTTTTAAGACCGGTCCAGCAGGGGCATAGAGGATGTCCAGATCAGGATGTCATTGAGATAGGCACAGAGATATATCCCTTCCAGGTAAAAACTGGCCCCTGGAACAGTCAGGATCTTCATGAAGACCCAGATATGAATGAGATCAAAGACAAGAGAGTGCTGACCACTGGGGGCAAATCAGAGAAACTGACAGTGCCCTGGCTGTGGGGATGTACAGGCAGGTGTCCCACAGAACAATCTAGCAAAGGACATTGGCCAGCATGAAGAAACGAATAAACTCTGAAACTTACATTAACAGAGGTAGATGCTCAGGAGATGGAAGTCGAGGATGGGCCAGAAGACATTCCTACCATGAATAAGGATTTAATGGGAGTAAAGTCCCACTCCTCTTGCTTATGGTTAGAAGACCAGGGAAATTACTCTTTCCAGAGGATCCTGAATGTTAAGAGTGCAAGGCACAGGCACTAGCATAAGCCTGCTAAGCCTGAGAGAGAGAAAAGATTTAAAGGGAAAAGAAGCGCTCTGCTTCCTCTACAGAAGGGAAGAACTAGCTCTGCCAAAATTAATTTACATACTATAATTCAATCCAGTGCCAATCTGTACAGTGCACTATGTTTTATTATTTTGGAGTTCGTGATCTGATTTTGGAAATGATATTAAATAGTGCATGTAAATATATTTATATATGGGTGAGAGACTGTGAAAGATATTATCTGGGGAAAGTATGTCATTCTGACAAAACTGCTTGTGAACACTGGGTAGTGAGCCCAAATTCAACTGACAAACCAGAAATTCTGCCACAGTAACCAAACATTCTGTATAGCCTTCGTCTTGTTTTGCTTTGGGTTTCCTATACAAATATTCTGGACCCTATGTGGAGATGACTTTGTTGAATCAGAACTGTGCAGCAACTGAGCTGGGTGGAGCTGACTTTGATCTGTGGCTGCCTGGTTCTGGTGCAGTGGGGAAAGACTTGTTAGTGAGGACACTGCTATACTGCAGCAGACAGGTTAAGGGAAGCCTCTTCGTAGCTGGATTCTAACTGGATTCATGACAGAGATTTGGATGGGCGAGAACTATTTTGTGAACAATAGTTTTGGGCCTCAATAAGCTAGGCAATTAATAACTGGGACCTGGAGCCAATCGTTCCCTCCACAACACTGCTGGAGTTTTGCTAACTTCATTGTATTATGTAAATAGATATTTATGATGCTTTTCCAAATATAAAGTATATGTGGTTTCCTATTCCCAAGAATGCCTCAGTGTTTTCAAGTAGGGAATAAATACCTATAAAAGTCACCAGGGGATATACATTTTGAAATCCGAAACCCTGAGAGTGGACAAGTTTTAAACAGTGGCTCATTTATTTATTTTAAATGTGAGACCTAGACATCATCTGAATCTGGCCCACACCCTCCTCTCCCTCTACTTACTTTCAAATGAGGTCCCATCTTCCACTTCTCTTCTCTTCCAGCTCCTCCTCTAACTCTTTCTGGTGTCATAAAGCAGCCTCTTGCTTTTATAGATTGTCCTCCACCCCCCTTCAGAGCTGATCCAGAATGTGAAGACTGAACTACAACCATCTATCCCCCTCTGCTCTGCTAACCCATCTTAACTCCCCTACTGAGCTGAGAATAGTCCAGCATTTTTCCCCTGGGGCACTTCACTTGATTTGAGCCACATCCTTTCAGGACACATAGGTGAAAGAAGTTGTCTCAAAGGGTTCCTACATTGGTTACCTCCCACTCCAAGTGTAATCTTTCTGCCTGGTGTCATAGCAGTAACAAGGGCCAGGTTCCGACGATGTCTAACACTTCCATTTAAAATAAATAAAATGAGCCCCTACTTAAAACATTTTCAGACCCCATAGCACTCTACTTGGGCAGTCTGGCTCTGGGGGTGGCTTTGCAATAGTAAGCCTGACATGAATAAAAAAGTAGAGTGGGTCCCAGTTTCAGTCTCTGCCTGGTTTGGTCCACTGTAGTGTTTGTCCACTCCAATACCCCCCTTCAAGGATCTTGATACCCTTATAGTGAAATCACCGAGTTTGGATTTTGCATCCACCTTGGTGTTCCAGTTCCTCAGGAAAGAAGGACTTGTAACAGGAGAACCATTCCTAAGGGACCCCTTGGAAAACCAGGACCTATAGCAGGTCAGGCTGTGATTGGAAGAGTTGTGCAGTAACAACTCAGGTTGTTTGTAATAACCAGAGGTTGTCAAATAGTTTATGAGGAGCAGATACATCTTGCACTTCGGAGACAACAAAGATCCCATCACTGACCCAAGATCCACATTCAAAGTTATGTTTTTGACTTCCTGGAATATTCTACTTGAGGCATTTTAAAGATTCAGTTGTACAAGTAGAATATAGAGTAAAGGACAGGCACACCTTTGTACAGAATATAGAGTAAATAAATAAATATGAAAATGGACTTTTTATTTTAGAAGAATACTGCAGCTTAGATGTCACTATTAAGAGGATCGTCCTTATATACAACAGCCTAAATGTATAGATTCTTAATTACAAACCATTAGCTTCAATTATTTCCCCTTGTAGAATGTCAATCAAATTCCTCTCCCCTCCTTGATGTTTACATGCTTCAAATATTTGGAAATGGTTTTCATGCTCCAGTCCTGCCCAAATTATAGACATTTAAATTGAATCCTGCAAACACTTAAGCATGTGCTTGATTTGAAGTCAATGGGATTACTTATGTGCTTAAAGAGAAGCACATGTCTAAGTGTTTGCAGGACTGTCACATGCTGTAATTAATTCCATGCTTAAGAGTTTAATGGTCTGGAGTTACTTCTTTTAACCTTATAAGGGTTTATCTATATCAGAAAGTGGCACCAATTTAAATCTGTTTTTAAATTGATATAGAATGCAAATATCTGTGTGGGCACTCTAATTTTGCTTTAAGACTGGCTTACTGGGTTTATCTTAAGCCTGTCCTTAACTGACTTAAGCTAAACCAAAATAAACCACACTCAAACTGAAATAAGAGTGTCCACACCAGGATTTGCACCATTTAACTAAATCAATTTAACTGATACCTGAATAAAACCAATGCAACTTTTTTTGAATAGCCAAAGCCCTACATCAATCATTCTTCCTTAAGAATTTTTGTTGTTTTTATATACATTTCCTTCAACTTTCCTACATCTTTTAGTGTTAAAGTGACCACAGATAAACACAGAATTCTAAGTGCAATCTCACCATAGTCATAGAGAGTGGCTATAAATTCTCCAATCCACTTTGTGTACATTGCCCAATATTATTTTGACTTTTGAAACCATAATGAACAGAAAGCTCATATCTGCTTTACTGTACATTCACTCCAGTGTTTGCATCGACTAGGTTTAATTTGTCCACTAATTCTGTAATTCTCTAACGCGATCAGTGTAATCTGGCACAATTTCATTTTTTTAAACCATTTACAGTTCCACAGCTTCCCAAAGAAACTATTTTCAAAACCTATTTACACCTGAACTGCAAGACTGAAGTTTTGAAATGTTCTCATCTCTATGAGAGTCTCATAAGAAGTTTTATTTGTTAATTATAAGTAAATTATTTTTGCTTGTTATATGTGAAATTTCCCTCATAATTCCCCAGATGGCATCTCCTGGGAGAGCTTGTATGCAACACGTAATGTCTAAAATCCCAGTCTTTCCTTAAGAAAAGGAATCAGGAACAGATCTTTTCCTTGCAACACAAGTTGCTCTTAAAATGCTTCCTTTGCAGACCCTTGGGTTATGATCCTGATTAAACTTAAAGCACAGTGGGGAAAATCCTTTTTAGCTAATCAGGAGAATAAATGAAACAACTTCAAAACTGCCAAATATTGAAGTTTGTTAGCTATTAAGAATTTCAATTTGTTACTTTATACTTTTAAACAGGTGAACTAGTAATGTATTTTAAACAACAATTAATGTCTTAGTATTTAAGAAAATAAACCTCTCTTGCTGACAGATAAGGTACAGAAAAATGTAAGTGATATCTGATAAGGCTTTATTATAAAAACTGGAAGAATCCTATGGGATAAAATCACTCAATTTATGCAGAAGCTGTACCTCTGAAGAGGGGAAACTTTAAAAGAAATCTGGGAATAATTAGAAGCTATTGTAGTATTGAAAAAAGTTTGGAAAAAATATTGAAATCTAAATCTGCTACATATCAAAAGAAAATTTAATGAAAAAAACTAATGTGCGGCATTTTTTAAAAAAATTGCATGGTTTGAGAATCTGTCACTCAAGGCAGCATCACAGCTGTGACATATAGCACTACGCTATGGGGAACAAAGACTATAATCAAGCACAGATCTTGTCAAAAATAACACATCTTCATCATTTTTACGCAAAAATATACTGCATTCAGATGAGGATGCCTGCTTTATAGAACATGTAAGTTATTACATAGTTATATGTAAGTTATTACATATAACCAATTTTCTAGGGGAAAAAAATTAAGTATTTGAAGAATAATTTTTGTTCTATGTAAATATAAAATGAAAATAAACCTAAAATTAATTTAGTTTTTAGTCTAATGCAATGGGTGTTATTATGGCTTGTTAAAAGAAAAAAATAGAGAAAGATATACCAAAAATAGAGAGAAGAGAAAACAATTATTAAAACCAAATGATGCACTATACCTATAGAAGTTCCTTAAAGCTTAAAATGTATTTTTCACAGAAACTCAAAATTCCTTTGGGGGAATTGACTTGATTGCATATCCCTCAGTCTAAAAGGCTACCCATATGAAATGAATTATCCATGACATGTACCTTCAGACATTTGTAATGTGATATTTCATGTAAATTTAGACCATACCTTGGATGTGAGCCACTGGCAATGTTAAGTTTATTCAGGAGCTCAGATAAGAAAAAAAATTCTGACATCCTCGCTAATCTGTAGTCGTTAAAATGGAATTTCTAACATAAAGAGCATAAAAGCATCTAATTTGCTGTAGCAAATGAAAGGAAAACAAACTTTGCATTTCCCTTTCCTTTTTCAATGTCTAAAGTTACCCTGTTCTATGCAAACAAAATCTTACTTTTCAAAGATTTCTAGATCATCATCTGTCTTTTGAAAGACAAAAATACACACAGCAAACATCTATAAGTAATCGGGAGAATGCAAAACATTTTGAATACCCATTTTAAATAAAGATTTGCTCATGTTATCAAAAAAAGCCTTAGTTACAACACAAATATTTAAAAAGCACACAAAACATATACTGCTTCCAATCTGTGTTTCTCAAATCTTCTTATGGAGAAGGGCAGGTACCATTATCCTCATTTTATATAAAAATCAGTGGCAGCGTTAAGAATGGAACCCAAGTCTCCTGACTCCCAGTTTTGTGGCATACACTAAGAACCACACTATCTCCATATATGCAGTTTCTCAAAGTCTCTCTCCTCTTAGCCAATATTTTCAACTATTTTCTTCATATTCAAATTCTTTAATATTTAGCATACCTTTTTCATAGCTAGTTTTAAAATTAAATACAAAAGCAAGTCTATAAAATTACTTTATATAAATATTGGGACTGCAAGTATGGTGGCACTACTTGATATCATACAATGTTCTCGGACCATGCTGGTTAGATTCATTGTAGAGGTCATATATTCAGGCTTGATAAAGAAGAAGGGAGAAGAGTTGTACCACTACATTAGAACCCCCTGTTGACCAATTCCTATCCGAACATTTCATGCCATTCTGTCAGAAGGCAACAATGTAATGTTACAACAATGATCTCAGAATTGCCTACTGACAATGGGGTTCTAAATCTTCTTAATAGGGCTGCAAAGGGAACAATCCTTAAATGTTCAGAAATGTCAGATTTGGGAGACACAGGAAAAACTCTTTATGTGGGTGATTGGGTACAGAGAAGAAAGCTTCTTTATACAAAAAGATTACAATTTTTGGTAAAATAGAAACAATAAATAATTCTATTTTTTCTGAATCTGTGTAAATTCTAGACAGTTATATATTTTGAATCATTAAATAACTTTTCTAAAATACACAAAAAATAGCAAATTGATTTAGCTACATTTGTTAATAGCTTCACTAAGAAGTCTAAAGAAAAAGCATTGCAGAAAGAGCTTAAATTTCCTCACTCTTCCTTTCAATCAATATTTGAGGCAAAGTTTCATCTCCAGGGCCCTTAATGGCAGGAATTCCTGGAGCCAGCAAATGAGTAATGTTAAACCTATGATTAGATGATGAGGCCATCAAAGACACTAGCCTTAATGCTACATTCCACTTTATTCCTGTGATTTGCAGTAAAACTGAAGACTAAGGGAGAAGGCATTGTAAGTTATTCCTTCCCTCAAGTAAAGGCTTCAAAAGCTGTTAAAAAAAAGCAGCATGACATGAAACTCAAAGGCCTTAATGGATCTTTTGGAATTTCCCTTGAACCCAGGACTTAACCATTAGGTAACAAATTTTTCAAGTGCCCTGCAGGAGAAGGTCTGAAGTTCAAACCCCACTGAGGATTCCGGCCAGTGATGTATTTTTCTTTAACTTCTCCCTAACCAATATCCATCTTGGCTAAAAGAAAAACAAGATCTAATGATTTCCTTATGGGTACGGGCTTGAAGAAACGTAACCTGCAGACTGGCAAACAGCAGGTAAGTTGAAAAAAAAGCAGCTACATTCAGTTGTAAATATTATTAATTTTCAGCTCTCTGTACTTTTGACCAGTCTTCACTTAAGCAGTCACTAGATACTGTACTCATTGTTTGGGCACATTTCAAATATGCACAGTGGATTCTACAATACGAATTAAGAGCAAGTACAAGCTTAGTAATAGTGCTGTGTGTGTGTTTTTATATATATATATAGAGAGAGAGAGAGAGGGGCACCTCATTTTACACACTACTCTGGATGAATTTAATCGTTCTTCAGGCATTTGTGTGTGTGCATTTGTTAAATAATATGAAATAATTAAATCTTTGGAGAAAATTTAGAAGCTATTTGGGATGGAGGCTCTATTAGGATAACACATATTTGCTGTAGAAAAACCAAAGAATATTTGTTGATTCTTTAATATAACTATATTTTACAAGATTACAGGTATGTATGAAATCTAGCCAGTAACGTATTTTAAATTTAATTAAAATCCAGGGGTGAATTATCAAAAGCACCAGGAGAAGTTACTTTATTTTCAAAATATTTTTAATAATTTTGTATTCTCAGTTTTTTCATCTTTGAGTGCTTCTGTGAGAAATCTAAAATTATGTTAAATAATTTGACCGTATGATATTGGAAAAATGGAAAATTAAAAAAATAATCCAAGCATCTGAGGGATCATTAATAACCATTTTAGCCAGCTTTTTAAATACTGACTGAAAGGTTACATCAAATGTGCAATAACTTACATCATGTATCCTAGAGGTGAAAGTTAATATTACTACATAACAACATTTTAAAAATAACTAATTCAGGAAAATGAAAGTTTCATGTGAAATTATGACCAAAAATTCTGCATAACAGGATAAAGTGTATAATGTATATGCATATATATTTTACAAATAACTGTTTAGAAAATATTATTTTGCATGTCAATATGAATGTACTGTTGCTCTACAACATGTACCAAGAAATTACACTTTACAGAAAGGTGTGAGAAATGGCATTAATATTTGCATCATATTCAAATAGAAAGAATGAAAAAAAAAGCAAGAATAACAAACTCAAAATTTAGTAATATATGTCACTGTGTGAAGAAACTAATACAATTAAAGCCAAAAAATGTCTTACCTGCGAACAAAGCAGCATAACAAGTTCAACCACAGAAGTACTCGACTTCATGCACACAAGGCCTGCAATAAACAATCAAAAGTGAATTAAAAAGGTTACATATATCAAGCTGTCAAAACTTTATATATTCTATAAAACTGAATTTGTTTCCTTAAAACCAATGTAACATGTATTTTCAATCATTCAAATTTACTGAAACAAGTTTGAAGTGAAAACGGCCTTAAGAACTTCTGATTCAGATATACATAAATGTACAGAAAGCAGCACACAATTGTTTGCAATCATTGTCATGTGTAGGTTAGAGTTTTTTATTTAAACATATTTTATATTTAAAATTTTTTTTTGAGGGTTAGCGCATTTCAATGA
Organism: Chelonoidis abingdonii; assembly: GCF_003597395.2. Classification (NCBI taxonomy): domain Eukaryota; kingdom Metazoa; phylum Chordata; order Testudines; family Testudinidae; genus Chelonoidis; species Chelonoidis abingdonii. The sequence goes on from NC_133769.1 coordinate 322,440,443, forward strand.
CTAGTAGAAAGCAATCTTACCCAAGAAAACTTCATATAGAAATCTTTGGAGGCCTGAACCTACATTGACTAAAGTTATTCATATGCATAAGTCTCAGACTCTCGTCTATGCAGGATCAGACCCTTGTTTTGTAACTAGTTAGATTTTCTTTTGGAAATTTCCCCTTCATGTAGCTGAAAATATAAAATATTTAGTTAAGGAAAACATGATTGCCATAATAGCTGTCATTTTTTAATGTGCTTCTGAAATACAATTAACTACAGGCTTCCACTAAAATGTCTTAATATAATTCAATATTACTTTGTTTTCCTCAAAATATGGGCTGAAGATGTAAAGGAGAAAAATGTTCTTAGTTACAGTGTCAGTAAAAATAAAATCAGCACTTAACATGATGAATTAATTTTGTCATCTGTAATTCTTAGATCATTTACAAATTAAAGCAACATCAGCATAGTTAAATATACAGAACTTTATACTTAACTCTGAATAATTATTACAATATAGTATGTTCATATTTATTTGCAGCATCAGAATTGTAGATTTCCTTTTGGAGAGAATCAGTGTCACATTTTACATGTAAAAGATACATTTTAAATAGTGGATTGGCCATTTGAAATACAATAGGTATTGGAGGAGAAAGGCAAATTTATTTTGTTAATTTTAAATATAGTAGTTTCAAATTTTAAAATTAAATAGGATATACATTCATTTTAATGGTTTGAGACATGGACACGCTTCCTACGATGCTGAATAAAAACATCAAATATAGAAAAAGTTTCCTCGTAGCACTGTTACTAAATGGAAAGTTGAAAAGCAAACAGATTTGTTTTAAGTAGGTTTCAACAAACAGCCCGTAGAGATGAAAGTACTCCCACACAATAGCATGTATATTTATTGCAGGTAGCGGATAAATACTCTTTTGTGCCTGCTAAGCTAACAACCCCATCCTTATTGTATTGTAAGACAGAACAAGCTGTAAGAAGCCACTAGCATTCCATTTTATCAGTTCTTTGAGCAGACAGTTAACTAATGAAATAAGATGTAGATGTGAAAAGCTCATTTAGGGAGACAATTGCTGTAATTGATCAGCTATTCTTATGCTCAAGTGCTAGAGGATCAAAAAGATTAATGGGACACTTTTCACCTGCAGGCTACTTCAACTATGTGAAATCTGACAAAGAAAAACTAAAGAGGATGACCAAACTATACAGCTAAATCAACACAATTGGCATGGATATTTTGAATATTTCTAGACAGAATATACTGTTTGTACCTATATAAATCCACTTAGGTTCACTGGAATTCAAAATTCTATTTCTGCCACATATACATATTTCCTTTCAAAATTAAAATAATTTGTCTTACAGTGTGTGACTTAGGCAAAATAAATTATTAAAAAAGAATTCCTCCTAAAGTAATTTTCTCAAAAATTACTTCTTCAACTATTAATTGTCCTTTAAAAAGAGAAAAAATGTTTCCAGTCATCACATACAATTAAGTAGAATAAAGACAAGATACCTATGTTAGATAAATAATTGGGTCTTCTGCAGTGATTCCTCTGTATACCTTTGACACATTTTCAAAAATAAACAGAGTGAACTATTTGGAAAATATTTTGTACACAGAACAAATATGCCCATTTGTTTCATTACATTAGAAATGTCTGAAGTCCAAAGGCATTTTATAGTTGTTAAGTCATGTGCAGAGCTCTCACTGACATGGCCAAAGTTTGGTGTGTGGAACAAAAGTAGAACAAGACTCCATCTGACAGAAAGTCAAAATTATTATTCATTATTTCTATTCGGCTAGTAATTGGATATCAGGATCCTTTTGTATTAGGCAGTGTGCATACAATACAATACCTGCCTAACTTACAATCCATATCAATGCAAATGTAGCTATTTGTAATATAAAAAGTTACCATAATTTATCAAACTTTGAAAAATCTTCCTTGTATTATTATTGGCTTAGTGATGTGAGGCCCCATGCTCTACTTCATGGCATTTATCTGTTTGTCTGGATGTAATGAGATAACTTTGGAACACAGTGTCTGATCAATTCCAAAATTTCAGGTATTGATTTGGGTGAAAAACAGAAGAAAAAAAACAGACTGGGGAACGGAAGGACACAGAGCTCCTAACATCTGGTTAGCACACCAATCAGGTCTGTAATTGTCTACAGATCAAAGGCAGTTGATGACAGCTATTAAACACCTTTCATCATAACACTGCCCCCACCCATCTCATCCAACTACATTTTAAAAAGTTGACACCCTGATTGACTTATCCCCCAGACAGAAAAAAGGAAGTTATTAAATATTTACAATTTGTAATTTGTTAAACTATTTACACATGAAAACAGGTGAGGAGATAAGGCAGTTCATAGGAATGGGGGGAGGAGAGGCTTCAGAGAGCGGAGGTATGCAAGCAGCCTCTGCCTACTGAATAGGAAGGCTACTTGTCTGATTTTAACATAATAATATAAGAGTGACCATACTGGTTCAGACCAAAGGTCCATCTAGCCCAGTATCCTGTCTTCTGATGGTGGCCAATGCCAGGTGCCTCAGGGGGAATGAACGGAACAGGTAATCATCAAGGGATCTGTTCCGTGTCGCCCTTCCTTAGGGGAACCCTTCCATTCCTTCCTTAGGAAGAGACAGGTATTAGTAATTTTGAACTAGACAGTCCTCTTATCAGGTGGGTTCTTCCATCTGGTTCTGAAACAAAATTGTACATGGATTTCTCCCATATTGGGCAGGGGGATGCCACTTTGAAGAACGTACACTTCCATCCCCCTCCCATCCCCCTGGTGTGATCCTGCACACACCATGAATGCAAGTGTCAGGCTGGCAGGGGCAGGGCAGCAAATTCTTCAAAATGGCACCTCTCTGTCCAGCACAACCTTGCACGCGCAGTCACATCAGCAGGGGTGGGCCATGCCGACAGAAGCAAACCCACATTATTCCCAGAATAGCAGAATGTCTGGTGTTCCAGGAATGTTTGAGTGGCCACACTACAAAGCAATGAAGTGTGCAACCGTCTAGACATGGATGGGCTAACACAAGAGCAGTAACAAAGGAAAAGTGAGGGGGGGACACACACAGCTTCTAGCATATAGCAGAGGGAGTACTGGTGGGGCACACAAAGACCCTGCCATGGGGGCAGGGAGGACACACAGTACTTGGCATACGGCAGAAGAGAGAATGGGAGGTACAGAGAGTCACTGGCATGGAGAATAGGAAACCCTCATATGGAAGGAACAGGAGAATTGGGGACATACAGAGCCCCTGGCATGAGGGACTGGGGAGCAGATTTGCAGGGAGTCACTGAAATAGAAAGGAAAGGGAAGCAGGCACGCAGGGAGCACGCAACCCCTTCTAGCTATGATAGTACTCAGAGGTCCATGCTGAGATCAGGGCCCCATTGTGCTAGGCACCGTACAAACACACAGGTAACAGACATTTTCTCCCCTGAAGGGCTCACAGTCTAAACAGCCAGGCAAAAGTTGAGAGAAAGGAAATTGTATCCCCATTTTACAGCTAGGAAAGTAAGGCACAAAGTAGTGGAGTCACTTCCCCAAAGGTCACTCTGTGCCACATATAGGAACAGAATCTATGTCTCCTTAGTCCCAATCTTGTGCTTGAATTGCTAGCTTACCCTTCTTTAAATGAAATAAGCATCATTCCATAGGCAATGCGTGGGGCGGGGTGGGGGGACATGCAGAGTCAAGATTGCTGCTTGACTTGCTGTGGGGTGAGAGAAGAGGGGTTTTGTCCTCCTCCTGCTGTTTCTACCCCCTGGTACACTCAGCCCCTGTCCCCAGCAGCCAGGCTCAGTCAGGGAGTGGAAGGAGCAGGACCAGCCATTTCTCACGCCCGCCACTCAGGGTCACTGCTCTGTGCAGTGTAGCAGCTGCCTGAGAGAGTCTGGCTGGGCAGGCGGCGGCTTCACTGCACAGAGGCCGAGCGAGCCGGAGTCCCCTCTTCCCCCACCCCTACCCCAGCATGTTTCCATCTCACTTGGCTCCTCTCCCACCACTGTCTCCTCAGCTAGGCTCTGTCTCAGGCAGCCGCCATGTTGCACAGAGCAGTGACCTGGAGACGCCAGCTTCAGCTGCCTGAGAAGTGGCTCTGTCCCACTCCCTGCCCCAGGGCCGGTGCAACCATTTAGGCAACCAGGGCACTAGGATTTGGGGGGTGCCATTTTCTTCGGCAGTGACCACGGTGGCTGGATCTTCGGCCGTCCCGGTACACGCCGGCATTTAGGCAGAGGGAGCTGGGGCAGGGGAGCACAGGGAGGGCCGCCTGTAGCAAGTAAAGAGGGGCAGCACGCAGAGGAATTCCCTGCCCCAGCTTACCCTTGCCCTGCCTCCTCCCCGAGCATGCCATGGCTGCTTCACTTCTCCCACCTCCCAGGCTTGTGATTGGCACCGCAAGCCTGGGAGGTGGGAGAAGTGAAGCAGCGACGGCATGCTTGGGGTGAAGACAGGGAGTGCCTCAGGGTGGAGGGTGGGGAGCTGCTGCAAGGGGGGTGCCTCATGGCGTGGGGGTGGGGTGGAGGGGAGGGCGCAAGGTGGAAATTTTGCCTAAGGCACGAAACATCCTTTTACCGGCCATGCCCTGCCCATCCCGGCCGCCTGGGAGAGCATGCTGGGGGGTAGGCACAGCGAGAGAAAGACAAGCCCCCCTTTCCACCCCCACAGGTAAGATAGGGTGGAGAGAGCGCGTTGGCCCCGGGCTGGGTGCAGGGTGTGGAGGGTTGCTGGGCAGAGGAGACATGTGGGGCGGTCATGTGTCCTCCCCTTTAGATTGTGCCCCATCCCCCCAGTCTGGGGAGGCACAAGTCATCTATGCATCATTCTTATTTCAAAGTGATTTTTAAAAATTGTACGGTAATTACATTGGGTACAAACTGCTACAGCAAATTAGAGGGATAGAGGCATTACAAAACTCTGGCATTTGAGACTGTGGAAAACACCGTCTCCTCCCCGCCACATAGCTCCAGTGATAAAATGTGTTGTAATTTGAAAGAAACAACTGTTGCCTGTGTTCTTCAGTTGTAGATGGGTTCTCTCTATACAATCTATATCAAATGCTATTAAAGAAGCTTAACATAATTATTAAAATACAAGTAAATACTTCCTGCATACATCAAGGTTAAAAAGGTCATTGTTCAACTGAATGGACTACATGCTGTCTATATTTTCTCTTCTTAGTACTTTCCTTCATCATCTAGTCTCAGTTCATTAAATATAACCATCAAGTTCTGCAGCTTGATGGCAACAATGACCACATGTATGGATGCAGTAACTCGGGGCACCAAGTTCATGACCTTAGCTAATCTGTAATAAATGATGTATGGCTAGTAATTAGCTGGAAACGCTGTGGGTTTTCAGTGCTCTTCAGTTGCCCCTTAATATATGCTAATTATATTTTTTGCCATCACGGTGACCTATTAATGTATAAAAAAGATTAATTTCAACTTTACTATTGTAGGTCATGTCTGTGACATTAATACAATTAAAGCTTCAAAACTTTAAACTCACTATGCTAAACTAGTCAATCTGTATGAATTTCTTTTCTGAATAAATACAAAGGAGGTTGATAACCTCGTTTTTTAAAAAAAACCTTATGAAATAAGATCATGGTTTTGAACATCTTTTTATTATTATTAATGCAATGTGTGTAGGAGTCTAACTGAAATACCATCACTATTTCGTCTGGTCTTTATCAAGGTTTGTCTGCAGTTTCTTTCAATTATTTTACTTTGGGTTAACTTAAAACCTTATTGAACTAGAATCAATGGTAATATTAGCATGAAAAATGTCTTATATCCTTTATGGAGCTTAGAAAAAAAACTCTTAATAAATCAGATCATTAGAACCTGCAAATAACTAACTAAATTATAGTTTCTAATTAACTGAGCAAGTCTCAGATATGTTTATGCAGAAAGCGAGAGAGCAGCTTACTTATTATAGACTTAATTCACATAAAAAATTGACACTCTCACCAACTCATGGCATTTACTCAAAACTTAAGAAGCTCTATATAGAATATAAGCATGTGTGGAGAAACAAAGGTATATTATAGTTATATGCATTATTTTTATTACCATGTGGAAAATGCATGAGATTAAGAATTTTTGGAAATGAATAACATTGCTTAAAATTCCAATATTTGGTTGAACGTAATACACCTTTTCCTTTCCTCTTCTAACTTATTGGCTACTTTTGATTTCTTTCCCACTGATAAAGGGTCTTCCGTGTCCTTGTAACAAACCTAAATTCCCTTAGTTTATCTGTAAGGATTGCTACCGAGTATCACAAGACACTCCCCTTCCAGAGGAGCTGCGCACTCTTTCTCCACCACAAGTCGCACAGTCCCTCCTGGCCTGTGTATCCAGGGATGGAATAGAAACCAAACATGGATCTCTCTACCTGACACAGCACAGATAATTACAACTACCCAACTGTATTTAGCCTTTCCATTGTATTTTATTAGTGTTTATTAGAGATGGTTCACCAAAGTGGTGATGAGATCCATATTAGATTTAGTCAGAGAGGTCATATTAGTGATTGGAGCAGGATTTTGGGTTTAACAACATTAAATCTATTACAAATGTATTGTGAGATTTTGGTTGAAAATGGCAAAATGTTTCAAAATTAGCAGTTCTTGTAAAATTTCCTCCAGGGCCAAAATCTTTCGTCTGTTTACTTGAGGAATTCTGGCCATATCCAAAGTGGAGCTAGAAAATAATCTTCAATTGTTTTCATTTAGGAAAAATAAAAATTGTATTTGTGGGTTCAAATTTGTATCCTTCCATTTCCTACCCTAACCTGACATTCAAAGGGATTTGGATTCAATGCTCTGGCTCTGGCTCAACTGTAGTATTGACTATGAGAGAGACACGGAGGGTAAGCCAATACTGAAGTGATAAGGGATGTATAGAAAAGACAGAGCTCAAGAAAGAGTGCAACAACAGAGATGGAAATGTTGGAAATGAGCGTGATATGTATAAAATTAGTTATTGTTTGAAATGAGACAGCTTGACTGTTGGACAGGGAAAAAGTGTGAAGGGTTATTGGAAGGATGAGGTGACTTAAGTAAGCTCACAGAGAAACACTGAAAGAGGTACTTGCCTGTGCCCAGCTCTGGAAAAACAATGAATTAAGCAGTACGTAAAAAGTAGCCAGCAGTGGAGAAATCCTTCCCTTTTCAACTAACCCATATGTCAGGGTTTTACAGAAATATTGTTAACTTGGTACTGGTGGAATACTAGTGGCTGCCTGAAGCAGGTGGGCTGTGCCTTCTCCAGGGAAAAGACAGAGGAGTATTGGGGAAGATGATACAAAAGGAACATGGAGCAGGATATAACCCTTTGCAAGGCTTACTTTGAAAGATGGATTTCAGAACTGACAGTATTGCATAGTTTGTACGTATTTGGGTTATGTTGGTGGGCTAGATTTGCCAATAGTGAAAAGCCTGTCAAACATTCAGTAATGGTGGAAAATCTGCTGGGGAAATGCCAGCAGTGGCCCAGACCGGCTACAACCTCACAAACTGGGTGGGTGGGAAGGGGTCACTGCAGTCCAAGAAGTTGGCAACCATCAAAAATGTGGCAGGTAGAGTCAGAGTCACTGACTGAGCACTGATCTTCAGCACCTCTAGCTGGCAGAATTCCTATGGAGAGTCCCAGAGCAAATTAAATCTGCCCCTATGCTAAACACCATGGGAGATGGGCTGCATAAGCATCACAGCCTGTCCCCTCACAAGGGGTAAATCCCCAATGGAGCGCAAGGGGCTGCTAATGAGAGGTGTCATTTAAGTGAATATGAATTTGACCCAGTGTATTTATAGTTAATAAAAATTGTTATGTTTACATCTCAGTCTCGTTTGGTCCTGGTACCAAGTACTATACAACATGTGTAACTGTTATACTCTGAAGCTAGTATCCTATATATAGAAAAGCCATCACCTTGTTTCTTAGGCATCAAAACAGGTCACTGAGGAAGTCTCTGTCAAAGTTTGTGGGGATTTCTGGAACTCCTATCTTAAGAACACTATTGTGAGCATTGATAGGTCATGTAAACAACACATATTGCCTCAAATTGTCAGTTCAATTTGGGCTAAGATGTAAGAAATAGATCCTAATTCTAGTCTTACAGGAAAAAAGCATGTGGATTTGTACAAGATTCAAATACTCTTTCTAAAAGAAGGAATATCTACATATCCTTAGCCACTCCAGTTACTAAAGGGAACCAACAGTAGAAACATAACACAGGTAGAAGAGTAATAGAATGGCAAAAAACACTACAACACAGTGATTATAGGAAGGTGATTTAGTACAATATAGACAAAATTTACTCTTAAAAAATTACAGGCTTTCACACTCTCTCATGAGCTATAATTCAAATATTACATAAATTGGTGCCACATTACTTTTAGGAATCCAGTCTCTCTCTAGAATTTTTGTCCAAGATACATTAATGTGAATGGAAGATATATATATACTGCTCATACATCAAATGGAGAAGAAAACACTTAATCTGTTAAACCACTACACACAATTTAAATTTATAACATTGCAAAAAAAAGGTTTTCAAATGTCATCCATTTTGTCATTTCCCATGTCTGGTAGTTCTTCAGTAAGACATCAGTTACTGATGTTCTTAATGTGTTGTACTTGTGTTTCCCTCTTCTAGTAAAAATAGTTAGCTCTGGGCACTTCTGAAAATATTTTGCAGTGATAGATTGTATTCATTTATCTTCTCCACTTGACACAAAGGGGGCAGATCTTCAGCTGGTGTAACTGACATAGCTCAGTCAAGAATCTATTAATATGACACCCCCTAACCACCAATGGTACAAAAAAAATCTCCCCTTTTACAGGAGAATAGCACCCTAAAAGTTAGTTTTAAGGCACCAATTTAGGTATCGACTGAAGTGAATGAGACCACTTTTGGAGTAAGGTGCTACTAAATGTGAGTAAAAGTATCAGAATTTGTCCCTAAATTATTAACATCAGAGAACTAAAATCACGTCTCAATCTACTCTGAAGTCCTCTTTCAGCGCATCTATACCAGCAATTAAAAACCCAGTGATCACACCTCTCTCTTCTCATTCATATTCACGTACATTTCTTTGTGCACTGTTGATCTACCACTTTTGGACAGATAAGAGGTGGAACCAGCTGACCTGCAAGCAGTTAGCACAGCACAGTCCTGAGGTCCTCATGCAGTTTTATAGATCCATTTTTTTTTATTTTTTTTTTTAAGATCAGAAAGACGATTATGATTCCTGCACAATACAGACCACATAAATTTACCCAGTAACTCCTGTATCTAGGCCCATAATTTGTGGATGAACTAAAGCTTATCCTTTAAAAAAGATATCCAAACTTGAGTAAAGAATCAGTAAAGGAGAATTTATCAACCCAAATCTCAGTTATTTTGAAATATTTATTTCTTGTGTTTCAGTTTCCTTTATTTCAATGACAGTATCAGTCCTGGTATTGTTATCAGCTCCCCAGAAACCAGCATTGACATTACTTTGCCTCCTTCATTTGCCATCATACGGTTGTCTCCACTGATGGACTGAAATTCTTTTGCTCTCATTATTTGTGACTTGCCATTACAAAAATGTCTCCATAGACCAGAGGTTCCCAAAATGTTTTTTTGCTGAACCCACTTTAGAGATTCACGACACAAGTATGCTCCCTTTGGCACAGGGGAAAGGGGAGACTTGGGTGGTGGCAAGTTCAGAGTCTGTGTGAAGAAGAAGGTAAAGGGGAAAATCCTCATATGACTAGCATGTGTGGGGAAGAGACTCATGTGGCCCCATTCAAATCCCAGCTGCCCAGAGCAGCAACTGATACACGGTGGCTCTGCAGCCTCCCAGTGTGCATGTATGCATGGGGTATCTTCTTTATACCTTTGTTGCAGTCTTTTTTTATTGCATAAAAATGTATCCAAGTCTGTGGGGGAGGGGAGAGAGTAGTTTGTTTTAATTTGTAAATAAAACAGGCTTGATAACTTCCTAACATTTACGCTCAAGTAACATTGGCATGTGGTTAGACAACTTGTTCACCAAGTTTAAAACTGGTGCAATTTGAAAGAGCTCAGTTACTAACCCTTCAACCACCAAATTGTATCTTAAAATGGAAAAATAGCATTTAGCTAAGAATATGCATATAATTATTTAAGTGTGGTAGCATAGGGCGAGCTAAATAAAAAGCATGATCCACAGATTGTGAAATTAACTATGTATTACTGCTATTTTTTTTTTTAAATACCTTTCAACAAAAATTTTCTTGGTGTTATCCTTCCAAACATCTCTAATTCAGGATTTAACCACACCTTCTCTGATCAGTAAGTCTCAGTTTTCCCTGAATATGATTCTTGAATCTAGGCTTTGTCCAAATGTTCATGCTTCTTCCTCCATATCATTTATAAAATCTAACTTTTTTCCTCTGTGTCTAGATAGTAAAAACTTTCGTGATCAATCTTGATTACTGTCAATCTTGATTACTGCAACGTTCCCCTTTATGGTCTTCATGGCACCCATGTCTTGATTCTACCTCAACTTCCTTGTAAAATATGGATGCTAATGTTTTCTCCTGCATATCTTAATCCAATCACTACAATGCAAATGATACCAGTTTCGATATCCTTTTGGTGTGCATCTCGTACAATTGTTTCTTAAAGTATCAACTACTCTGTTCACAAACCTTGTGAACTTATTAGTGACCAATCACTCTTTTTGTAATCCCTATGGTTCTTTTCTAACCTCATCACCTTATTTTCTTTATACCCCTTTTTGTGTCTTGTGTGAAAATAGATTGTAAGCTTTTTAGATAGGGAATACTCGTAATGTATATATACTGTAAGGTGCCTGACAATTTTGGGTGCTGTAAAAGAATAATGTTAAGTCTGTAAATACCTACTTCGTCAGACGCATACCCATGAAAGCTTATGCTCCAATACATCTGTTAGTCTTTAAGGTGCCACAGGACTCAGGACTCTTTGTTGCTTTTTACAGATCCAGGCTAACATGGCTATCCCTCTGAATGTTAAGTCTGGTTAATGATATATTAATTAGAAGAAAGATGTGAGCAAGTCCATACACTGGAGATGCTTGGAAAGTGTAGTTTTTCTGTGGAGCTTTGTCTCCAAGACTCAAAATATAGAAAAACAGATGTCAACATGGACTTCTTTAATATAAGTTTTAATCTATTTGGACAGGATAGCTTTGGCTCGGTCTATTGTGGATGCCCCAAAATGTCCAACAGCCATTAATCTACCCAAAATTCTAGATTCTTAGTAAGGCAAAACTTTGCTGCCCTCCCATGAATCCAGACAGTGAAACTGTTATACCTTGTCATCTGAGAAAGGGAGTGTGGGGGGAAGACACTTATGCACAAAGGAACATAATCAAAGTCACCTTATTTTATATACTAGGTTGTTAAGTGAGAATGACTATAGAAGGTTACTGACTAAACAACAGCTAAAATCAGAAATCACCATCTTGCCCATAGGGCCAAAGGGAGGCTTGCACAAGATCTTTAAGTCACAATTTAAACTATATCTTAGGACAAACTCCAAGACAGATCTGTATCTTATAAGAGCCCTTAAGAAACTAATCAGTTTTGGAAACCAGTGAAAAAACAACAACCCTATATCGGACACACAGAGGTCAGAAGCCCAAACTTTTGAACTACTGATAGTCAGGTACATACCAAAAACTTTCCACAGAAGATTTAGTACTTTGTTCAAGGCACACACACACACACACACACACACACACACACACACACACACACACACACACACACACACACACACACACACACACACACACACACACACACAGCTGTCTCTTATGAAGATAAAAGAACTTCTTCCAAATCACATAATAAGTAATGGATGCAGTGAGACTCCTTCCTCCAAGAGGGTTAACCCCTTGCACATGAAGTCATCAGAGATGGGGTCTCCACCACTATACTCCAGATCCTATCACTGAGACAGGAGACTGGGAATCTGGGTAAGGAGTCACTGCTTGTACATGAACAGCTCGAATATTGCAAACCAGGCTCTTCTTGGGCAAGCAGGAATAGTTGCATCTGCTTCAATCTTTCAGACAACTTTGACTAATGGGAAGCTGGGATAGGAGGGAGTCAGATAAAGCAGGCCCATGGACCAAGGGACAAAAAAGATTCTATGGTAGGCCACAACAGACCACATCTAGGTACCCAATGCAATTCTTCTGGAATTAGGTACTCATCACTAACAAACAGGTCATATATGGGAACTCCCACCCGGACAAAGGGGTTCTAAATAATAAGAGGGAGCGACCACTTCCGAGGAAATACTGCATTTTAATTTAGCCTGCATACAAAGATGGTCTGACCATCATGAGGGCTATTAGATGCTTTTCTTTCCACAGGAAGAGGGTACTCAATTATCTTATTAACCTGGGATGCCTGGTTTTCCACAACGATTTCAACGTATTAGAAAACAGTTCCATTGTCTGATCAGATCACAGCTGCTGCTACTTTTTTTCCCCTTTGGCTCTAATCAGCTTCAAAGAGACAAATCTCACTGTTCTATGTGAAACTTTACAATAAAAGCAAATGGCCATTTATGTGCAATTTAAACTCTCTTGGAGACAACTGTCCTTATGCCATCCAGAATGCCACCTGTGCCCTCTACCTCAGACTTCCTCTAGTGCAGGGAATATTGAAAAAAGTCCTTTATGGACAGGGTGAGCTTTCTATTATCAGATGGGCATAATCTTGACATGAGAAGAAATTAATAAAGTTGTATCCAGATTGGTGGTCCTGTGAATAGAAAGCTTTAATAGATGTATATGAATCTGAAAGTGAACCTGAGGAATGGATTACTTGCATGACACAAGGACAAGGAAGTGAAAACTTTGCTGGGTGATAGCACCTAGAATTCATAAACTCCTTTTAGTTCCATAGCTCTCTCCACTAAGGGGAAGACTTATTTATAATTAGTCTGGAAGTGCACATACGATTGGACAAGACTATGTGAGATTAGGAGACCTCATGAACCAGGCTAAGGAAGTCCTACTCTCTTTGGTCTTTTCCACAAATGACTGAGTCTCTGGAAGAAAAGATTCCAAGGGTAAACATTTAACTCCCAGCAGGAATACAAGATCTTTAATTCAAATACAGATGACACTTCAATGTATATAGTATCAAGTTGTGGCTCTGATAGTGAAGAAGTTTTAAGCCTACTGATGGGAGGAGCCTGACAGAAGCTAGCTTGTCTATACATGGAAGTTATCTCAATATAAGCTGAGATGTAAATTTAGACACATTCAATTATACTGGTACAACTCTGTGTGTGGACACTTATTCTTGTATAATAGACCCCTTTACCTTCCTCTTCACTCATTCTGGAATCAGAGTGTCCACCTGGTTAGTTGTACCAGTAAATCTTTCCTGTACAGACAAGTCCAAGTCAAAGGATATGAGTTATCATTCAACATGTTTCTTTCCACCATCTCCAAAGGCCCTAATGCAGTTTCTTAATTTTCTACCTTCATTACCAAAGCTTTGAGTCAGTTTTCATCAATGAATTTTGTTTTTATATTTAATCTATTGTATTTTTGACTTATAAGCAGTGTAAAATAAATTCTATATCCATAACACTTCAACTGTACTGTTTTTCAAGTTAACTTGAAGTTGGCCAAGAAAGTTTTCAAGTTCTTTCCTGGTGCACATCTTGAAGGCAAGTAACAAAAGTATGTACACAACCAATAGGATGTATTGCAGGAGTATATATAAAACACACGGACAAGCAAGGGAGTTTTGTACTGTTGTAAAGTTTAATTGGTCACCCAATTAAAGGTTTCAATACACGTCATAAGGGCAAATGCTAAACAGATATTGGTTTAAAGGCACTTGGAAGGGAAGGCTGTGAAAAAACAACCACTACCAACATCAATTTTGGAATACTCCTGGATACTGAAGTCAGGCTGAAGGTAAAGTACTATTTTATTGTATTATAGAAGAAATGTTCCAGAGCAAAACCTGGCACTGGGATGTTATTCACATCCTACAGGTTTATCAAGGCTAGATAGTTTTCTGGGAGTAATTCCTAGGATCCCTGTGTAGATTGATTCTATTTTAAACCTCATGGGGGTGACGACTGGGGCAAATACCAGTCTAACCATTTCAAGTCCAAATCAAGCAGAGTCCCCTGCTGGGTTTTGAATGATAAATTAAGTGGAATAAGAGCTGGAGAACCTCTGCCTGCAGGGAACTGCAATCACAGCATGAACATCCTTTAGATGCTGAATAAAATTCTGGCACAGTGCCTCATTTTTCTTTGGACCTCGACAGAGGAGGAGAAAATAATATAAGGAAAAAAGATGCTTGTCCTTAAAAATTTTTTTTACTACATAGTCCAGTGTTATCATGCAGCAGTTCCACTTGTTTGATGTGATGAGTCCACCTACAGGTTATGTTAGAGTAGTACTTACAAATCAAAGGGCTTGCTCAGAAAGTCTTTATAAAATTCTTTTCTGGAGCAACAACAAGTATGTCTCTCTAGGTTTGCTCCAGGATGAGACAAATGAGCAGAAAAAGAAAAACAAATTAATTCTGCATAAAAGCAGAAAACTAGGTCGCTGCAAGAGAAAGGGATGTGAGGGGAATGCAAGACATCAGTTGGCTAACGGAATCCTTGGTCTGACCCAAAATGGCCATTCTTATGTTCTTAAGCCACTGACCCTAAACGTATCAAGACTAAAGGAGTACACATATTTCCTTCTTTGAGAAGGTTACTGACCTAGTGGATAGTGGGTAAGCAGTAGATCTGATATATCTTGATTTTAAGTAAGGCTTTTGACACTGTCCCATATGACATTCGCAGAAAGCAAACTAGGAAAATGTGGTCTAGATGAAATGAATATAAGGTAGGTACACAACTGGTCGAATGACCATATTCAAAAGGCAGTTATCACTGCTGTCAAACAGATGGTATATCTAGTGGGTCCCACAAAGGTCTGCCCTGGGTCTGGTACTATTCAATATTTTCATTAATGACTTGGATAAAGGACTGGAGAGTGTGCTTATAAAATTAGTGGATGATGCCAAGCTGGGAGGCGTTGCTCACATTTTGGAAGACAGGATCAGAATTCAAAATGACCTTTACAAATTGAAGAATTGGTCTGAATTCAACAAGATGAAATTCAATAAAGACAAGTGCAAAGTATTACATGTAGGAAAAAAAAAAATCAAACGCACAACTAAAAAATGGGGAATAGCGGCTAGGAAGTAGTACTGCTGAAAAGGACTGGGGATACAGTGGATCACAAACTGAATATGATTCAACAATGTGATTCACCTGCAAAAAAGGCTAATATTCTGGGGTGTCTTAACAGGAGCGTCATATGTAACACATGAGAGGTAATTGCCCTGTCCTATTTGACACTGGTGAGGCATCATCTGGAGTACTGTGTCCAGTTCTGGCTGATGCACTTTAGGACACACAAAAATGATAAAAGGTTTAGAAAACATGGCCTATTAGGAAAGATTAAAAAAACTGTGCATGTTTAGTCTTGAGAAGAGAAGACTGAGGGGGAACTTGATAGTCTTCAAGTGTGTTAAGGGCTGTTATATAGAGGATAGGGATCAATTGTTCTCCATGTCCACTGAACGTAGGACAAAAAGAAATGGGTTTAACCTGCAGCAAGGGAGATTTAGGTTAGATGTTAGGAACAATTTTCTAACTATAAGGGTAGCTAAGCTCTGGAATAAGCTTCCAAGGGAGACTGTGGAATTCCCATCACTAGAGGCTTTTAAAAAAAAGTTGGACAAACACCTTTCAGGAGTAGTCTAAGGCCTTGGCTACACTTGGAGGTGTGCAGTGCTGGGAGTTACAGCTGTCTTTGTACAGCTGTGTAGGGACAGCGCTGCAGTGTGGCCATATTTGCAGCATTTGCAGCGCTGTTGGGAGTGGTGCATTGTGGGCAGCTATCCCACAGAGCACCTCGTCCCATTTTGGTGCGGTGGGTTGTGAGAAGGGGACAGAAGGGTGCGGATCATTCCGCTTCCTGTCGCAACGCCCCGTGGTGCATTGCTTCACATCCCAGCAGTCACTGTTTTTCCGTCCACATTTGGCACCATCGTGAGTCTCCCAACGGTTTCTATGCAGCACGATTTCTGTGGGAAATGGAGCCTAAGCTGCTGAGGACTTTGCTGATGAGTGTCGCCAGCACATCACGTTTGACAGTTGAGCTATTCCTTCAGCTCCAAAGTGACAGTGAGAAGTCCGACGATGATATCGAGTCGCCTGACGCGTATGACACTAAATTGCTTGTGGCAGTAACGGAAACGCTCAGCACCATGGAACGCCACTTTTGGGCTCGGGAAACAAGCACTGAGTGATGGGATCACATCGTCATGGAAGTCTGGGACGACGAGCAGCGGCTGCAGAACTTTCGGATGAGAAAAGCCACTTTCATGGGACTGTGTGAGGAGCTCGCCCCCACCCTGCGGCGAAAGGACACAAGATTGAGAGCTGCCCTGCCAGTGGAGAAGTAGGTGGCTATTGCAATCTGGAAGCTGGCAACTCCAGACAGCTACCGATCGGTCGCGAACCAGTTTGGAGTGGGAAAGTCAACCGTTGGAATCGTGTTGATGCAATATTTGCAGGGCCTTAATCGCAACCTGCTAAGAACCACCATGATTCTGGGGAACGTGCAGGACATTCTGGATGGCTTTGCACAAATGCTTCCCTAACTGTGGAGGGGCAATAGATGGGACGATTTCCTTTTCTGGCCACCACCCACCTAGCATCTGAGTACATTATCGGAAGGGTATTTCTCTATTGGTTCTCCAGGCGCTGTGGACACCATGGGCATTTCATTGACATTTACACAGGCTGGCCTGGAAAAGGTGCATGATGCACGATCTTTCAGAACGTGGCCTGTTCAGGAAGCTGCAGGCCAGGACTTTTTCCAGACCAGAAGATCACAGTAGGGGATGTTGAAATGCCCATTGTGATCCTTGGAGGACCCCGCTTACCCGTTAATGCTTTGGCTCATGAAACCATATACATGGAGCTTGACAGGACAAGGACGGTTCAACTACAGCTGAGCCGGTGCCGAATGACTGTGGGTGTGCTTTTTGGCCGTTTAAAAGGGCATGGCGATCTCTTTATGGGAAGCTAGACGGGGAAAGCAGATCCTGCGGTTATATCGCGTGCTGTACCCTCCATATCTTTGTGAGAAGGGTGAAACATTCAGTCAGGAACGGACCTCGAGGTTCAACGCCTGGAGGCTGAATTTGCACAGCCAGAGAGGCAGGGCTACAGGGCTACAGGAATTAGAATGCTTGGGAGGAATTTGAGGCCTGAAAGCCAACAGTAAGTTTGGTGCTTGCACGGAGTGAAGTACAGTGGTTACAATGATTGCAGTGCTTGTTTTTCCTTGGGGTATGGTATCTTTCACTTTCTGCTAATAAAACTGTTTTAAAGCCAAGAAATCATTTATTGAAAACAAAGTAAGTAAAAGGGCAGGGGGGTAGGGTGGTGAACTGTACAGTCAGAGGTTTGTCCTGCCTGGAGTGCTGCGCAATGCTGCTGCACTTCACGTGAAAATGCTGCATGGTGATGGGGTTTGCGTTAGCAGAGGGTAAGGGTCGTAGTTCTCAGGGCTGGTAGGTGAACGTACAGGTGTTTGGGGTAAGAACCTGGATGGTGATGAGAAGGGGGTTTTGAGCTGACATTGGGAACAAGGAGAGAGCTTTGGGACGGGGCGGGGGGTGCGGCACGGTAGTGCTTGCCTGTATGGCTACGAGTGATGGATAGAGTCCGTTTGGCGCGCCAGGAGGCTTATCAGCTGCTTCGTGCTTTTCTTCTTAGCCAATGCCTTTCTCCTGCTTTCTCTTTCCCTCAGTGCTGCATTAACTTCCTCCAGTCCTGTAGCTTCTTACTTTCTCTGGCCAGGATGTGATTGCACTCCACACCTGGCTGAGCAAACAGGAAGGGGATTTTTAAAATTCCCGGGGCATTTAAAGGGCGGGTCACCTGAGGCCAGGGTAGTAGAGTGCGAACTGATGAGCAGAGTGGCTGAACAGGTATTTTGGGATACCTCCTAATACCCTGTAGTCCAATTACAGCGCTTTTGACGGCCACATTTGTGGAGCAGCACTGCATCACCAGCGCTGAAACATTATACCTGAGGCAGAGCAGAGTACGGCCAGCACTGCAGCCAGGTGCCTTGCAAGTGTGGACGGTGAGTAAGTTGCAGCACTGGTGGTGGGTTTACAGCGCTGCAACTCTCCAGTGTAGCCAAGTCCTAAATTTAGTTGGTCCTGCCACAGTTCAGAACGCTAGACTTGGTGACTTCTTGAGGTCCCTTCCAGCCCAACATTTCTATAACATCCTCAAGGTGG
This sequence comes from Chelonoidis abingdonii, assembly GCF_003597395.2. Lineage (NCBI taxonomy): Eukaryota > Metazoa > Chordata > Testudines > Testudinidae > Chelonoidis > Chelonoidis abingdonii. The sequence goes on from NC_133769.1 coordinate 322,458,868, forward strand.
AATTCTACTATAGTTTTGGACACACAGACCAGTCCTGTCCAGGTTTTCCTCAACAGCTTGAGGGCTGAAGAGTGACAACTAGCTTGAAAAAGAAACCTGGATATGCTGTCCAAGACTGCACAGGGCAAACAGGGTCTGAAAAATCCAAGAATGTCCCCTGATCCAAATTTCTATATGTTCAAATTTTCCAAGTACTCTCTTACTTGCTTTCTATGAAGAGTTGTTTGTATTAAGTCTTCCTTGTTTCTTAATCATAAAATTTTTAGTCTTGTTAATGACATTTTAAAAACAAAATTCAGCATTTCAGTCCTTCTCAATACTTCTTTCCAACAGCTCTTACTCATGAGATTTCTTAATTTGTCAAAATTTACTTTCCTGAAATCAAATGCCTTTTTAGAGCTCTGTTCTATTAATCCATTCCTTATTATACTGAATGAAAGTAATTGGTTTGAGGCTTTCATATTATTCTCTCATTTTCAGTCAATTGGTCACTATTAGTAAGAAACAGATCCAGGATAGCCCTCTTCTTGTTAAAGATGTATTGTTAACTGGGGTACTGGTGATGAGACAGAGTCAAAGTACCAATTGACAATCCCTATCCTCCTAAAGTTAGACTTGGACCACATAGGCTAAAGACGAAGAAGAGGGCATAAGTGATTAGTCTCTGTTAAACAGTGAAAAGTATCTTTGAAACAGTCCACATCATAAGACCATGTTGGACTTTTTCAGCAGAAGTACAATTATGTGTGAAATTAATTACTGTAGGTTCACTTTTCAAAAACAGTGCCAGATGATACGCATTTTCCAGTAGCTATCTGAACCTCTGACTTGTAATATTTCCTGCCATGTTAAACGTGTTCAGAACATACATTTCTGGGTGGGAATCTTAGGACTTCAGGAGTTAAACCTGAAAGATCAGGACAACATACTTTGTTCCCTACTTCACGGAATTCCTACAACCTAATTAAATGGCTCATCAAGCTAGTACAGGGATTGGTAACCTTTGGCATGCGGCCCACCAGGGTAAGCACCCTGGTGGGCCAGGCTGGTTTGTTTACCTGCCGCGTCTGGAGGTTCGGCCGATTGCGGCTCCCACCGGCTGCAGTTTGACGCTTCAGGCCAATGGGGGCTGCGAGAAGTGACGTGAGCAGAGGGATGTGCTGGCTGTGGCTTCTCATAGGCCCCATTGGCCTGGGACAGCAAACTGCAGTCAGTGGGAGCCATGATCAGCTTAACCTGTGGATATGGCAGGTAAACAAACCGGCCCACCTGGGGGCTTACTCTGGCGAGCCGCATGCTAAAGGTTGCCGATCTCTGAACTAGTAGTATATCGTAAAGACACAGGGCATTCTTCTATAACTATCCTGTGGCAGGTGCTCAGAGAAGATTGCACTGTGGCTAAAATAAGCAGAGGTTTCTGCTATGATAGTTTTCAGTTCCTGTGTATCCAAAGATCTGTGAACTGTCAAATAGTGTTTTCTGCCAAATAGAGTGGAAATTGTAAAGTCCTGAATCTTGATTCTGTTGAATGGCAAGCACGCACATATACTGATTTTTACTGCCTCTTTAACCTTTCATCATTCTCTGATCCAGATTTATGGCAAATTTGTAATATGGTATCTCTTTATATTTATTTGACTTGTCAAAATGTCCTTTTTTTAAGAAACATTTCATGTTCTAGTAGCCTTTTAAGTGGGATGACTGTACACAGGGAGGCTGTTTCAGTAACATCTCTTTTGGTAGTCTCAATTAGGGAAAGAATTTTGCATAACCGATATTTATGAAATTCCAGCAGGCTGTACACAACACTTTAAGCTAATTCGTCAGCAACTTGTTTCTGTTTCGGAAGGGGCTGTAAAACGTGCACAGTAGGATTCCAGTCTGCAGTGATATTTTCTGTTTGGAGCTTTTTAAGGGACTTTTTTGTCTTGTGTAATAAACACCTGCTGATTTTCATGTGGCTGGAACCAAATCCTGCAAATTCCATTTTTTATTACAAAAACTCATGAAATACCACATGAAAGCAATGTGCAAAACATTCCACATGTGTAAAGCCACTCTCATCAAATGCTCTAATAATATTCAGTTGTTCAATGCATTGTTAGTGACACTGAACACTTTTCAGAAGTTCAGAAGAAAGTCACTTATCTATACCTCAAATTCTTGTTCCAATTTTTAGCCATATGAGACTTGTTAAAGTCTTTCAGAGACAGTAGTGTTGTTTTGCTGGGATTTTGTTGCAAGTGTTTTATAGTAGATTCAGAAGATAAGGAAAACAATAAGCAGTGAGATAAGTAAATAACTGTTTGGTTGTGCAAGTCAATAGTGAAATATATAATTCTCCCTAACCAGCTTCTAGTACCTTAACAGCTAAAAATTGTCCAGGACAATATATTTTGAGAATTTAAAAAATATTGTTCTGAGGATCTATGAACTGAAGGAGTGCCCAGAATTGGGCTCTGGTTGCTTCTGCTACAGAAAACGGCATAAGGCATAATCTCCATCTCATTAGGTATTTTAGAGTGAAAGCTCTGTTATGAGTTCTGACAAAGCATTTTCTCTCCCTGCTCCTCAAAGGCTTGTTATATTATTAGGGTACCCTTTGAAAAATTTATACTTTCAAGATGGTCCCTAAACTGGGCTCTTTGAACTCTGTGAACAGTGACCAGTGCAAGTTTTGTGGAGAAAACAAAAAGATGACACATACATAGTAGCCATTTTGGAGGCCCAGACAGCTCCATAGACAGGATCTGTAAGGAAAAGGGATGTGAATACAAGAGGATAATGTTACTTATACAGAGTTTAACCTTTTTTCTGTTACATGTTAGTATTGATTTTTAATTTTTAGTCAGATTGCTGATTGCCTGGCCTGCTGGAGAGTGCCAAACAATTAGCAAAATAATTTGATTAACTGAAAGAAAGTTCCTCGGTGTGTGAATAAAATTAGGAGTCTGGGTATGGCAGAAGGGGAGGGAGCGGGAGAGAGAGAACAGTGTGCAGCAGAGGAGAGCTGGGGGCTAGCAAGGAGATAGCTTGTTAGCATCTGTGCTCCAGACCCCAGGTATGACGACAACAACAACAAAAAGTTTTGAAAAATCTCAGAGAGCAAGGTGGAGAGAAATTTTGAGCACACAGGTCTTACCAGTTTTTCAGCAAAGTGTTCCAAGCAATCCCCAGATTGTCATAGTCTATTGGCAGAAATTGCTAACCATGTCTATGCAACGACAGAAGCTACAAGTCATGCAGGTTTTAGACCTCAAAATGAAACAAATTGTGCAGGTAGCATCAATAAATTTTCTCCCAGTGATAGGAGAGGACAAAGTGTCCATGTTGATTCTTTTAACTCCGTCAGCTGCTATGGATACCACTGATCACAATGTGCTGCCATATTTGAGGAGTGGATAGTACTGCTGCTCATTACTGGCTAAATTCCTTTCTTTGGTCCAAAGGATTGTTTTGGGCAACTGCTCCAAGAATTCTCCTATGCAGGGTTCCACATGAATCTTATTGTCTCATCTCTTGTGTAATAGATACACAAGGCCATTTGATGGGTTAATGAGGAGGCATGGGCTGTGCTACCATCGGTATGATATTCTCTGTTTCATTTAATTTGAATGGTGGAGTGGAATGTATAACAGTATTTGTAAGAAAATGACCCTTGGAGAAGGGCTATCTGGTTGAGGCTCCATTCAGACAAGACTGAGGTAATAATGATTAGGAAATCAGAAGGATTGGTAAAGATTATATTAGTATCCTTCACTGGAGGAGTGAAAGCACCATATGTGACAAAGGATCACAATTTAGGAGACTTGTTAGATCCTAGGACACTCCAGAGCAGCTATACTGAAGAGCGCTTTTTTTTTTTTTTTTTTTTTTGGCATCTGTGCCCAGGAAGGAGGGTGTATATGAGGAGTGGGCAAACTTTTTGGCCTGATTGCTGCATTGGGTTTCATAAACTGTATGGAGGGCTGGTTAGGGGAGGGGTCCCAACCTCCTATTTGCCGCCCCCCAGACTCCTTCCCCATCCAACTCCCCCTGTTCCTTGATGGCCCCCCACGGACCCCTGCCCCATCCACACACACCCACTCCCTGTCCCAACCACCCCTGGACCGCCGTTGCGCCATCCAACCCCTCCTCTCATTCTTGACGGCCCCCCTGGGACGACAGCCCCATCCAATTACCCCTTCTCCCTGTCTCCTGACTGCCCTGAAACCCCTGCCGCCCCCTCCAACATCCCCCTCCTTCCTGACTGCTCCTCGGGGCCCCTTCCTCATCCACACACACCCACTCTCTGTCCCCTGACCACCCATGGACCCCTGCCGCCCCATCCAACCCCTCCTCTCATTCCTGACGCCCCCCCGGGACCCCTGCCCCATCCAACCACCCCTTCTCCCTGTCCCCTGACTGCCCCCTGCCACCCCATCCAACACCCCCCTCCTTCCTGGCTGCTCCCCGGGACCCCTGCCCCCATTCAACCTCCCGTTTTTCCCCCCTGACCACCATCCACACCCCTGCCCTTCCCTGCCCTCTATCCAACCACCCCTGCTCCCTGCCCCCTTACTGTGCTGCCTGGAGCACCAGTGGCTGGCGGTGCTACAGCTGTGCCACCCGGATGGAGCTGGGCCTTGCCACCACCACCACCACGCAGCACAGCCACCGGGTCAGGTCCAGCTCTGCAGCTGCGCTGCCCAGAGCATTGCACCGGCGGCAGAGCAAGCTAGCTGAGGCTCTGGGGGGAAAGGGGACAGCGGGGGAGGGGCTGGGGCTAGCCACCCAGGCCAGGAGCTCAGGAGCTGAGCAGGACGGTCCCACAGGTCACGGGCCGTAGTTTGCCCACCTCTGGTGTATATGCTTTTCAATACAGACCATTTTAGAGTTATTCAAATCATTGTCACCTCAAGGCTAGACTATTGTAATGCACTTTACCTGGGCTGCATCTGGAGACCATCTGGAAACTGAAGACATCACACTATGTGTCTGCCCAACTGTTAAACAGAGCTTCACAATGAAAGCTCCGAATCCCTGACTTCTGTTATCTGGCTGTTTTCAGGTTGATTCTAAGCTGTTGGTTTTAAACTTTGTAACTCTTGTTGCATAAGGTGGCACTAGCCAACACGTCTGACAGGCCTGAGTTTGTAAGTTGGGTGGCATTGATCTGGCTTGTGGTGTCAATTGTTTAACGTAAATTGAATTTGACATAATCAATCAGTAGCACTAAAATAGTAGCTCTACCTGGCATGGGGATGTGTATACCTATCTCCAAGAATAGTTTTAACCTACATAGTGGTTTAAGAAATCAATGAATCACATCAAGATACAAACAGTAAGAAGTGCAAGACACTAGGAGAGAAAAAGTTTATTGAGAAGAGAGACAAAAAGGGGAAAAGTACTACTTTATAAAGCAAGCAGAAAGTCGGTATATCAATAAACACCTCCTGCATCCCCAGTCAGCAACTACACAAAGTCCTTGTGACACCAGTTGTCTTACTAGAACATTATGAACAACTAAAAGTTTTGAGATCTCTGCTTGTCTCTGGCTCAGTTCCCCATATCTCTTCTCAAAACATAAACCACATTGTATTTATTATCTGAGCATGGACTGGAACTGTGCTTCAAGTTATTAACTGAGGGAAATCCTATGGTCTGTGTTAGACAAGTGGTCAGTGCTCCCTTCTGGTCTTATAATCTATGAATCTATAAATTTAAGGCATATATGTGACAGCATGGTGTAGTATACAGGTTTTTATCATCTAGAGTTTGAGACTGCTGCGTTAAACAAGAGGTGAAACCACGAATGACTTCTGCAGGTCTTCTCAAAAGGGTGTCAATAAAACTTGTATTGTACCACATCAATACTATGCATATATCTCATACAGAAATTGTTTTAGAATTGGAAGTAGAACTATGCAGGTCATGGAGGGATAGAACAATTATAACTAATATTTTAGAAAGCTCTAACCATAACCTAAAGTAGCCTAATATTGTGAACTTATGGTTTGATATCTCATGATCTATCAGGGATAAAATGGATGCCATGTATCAATGAAAGGTATCAATGAATATGTACTGAATACTGGTACTGGGACACTAAATGAAATTCCATTATTTGGTGAGATAAGGAACACACATTTATAGAACACATTTTTTTTCCCTTTTTTTTCAGGGGGGAGAGTTTTTAATTTGAAAGTAGTGGCTGTTTGAAGCTGCTTAAAGGTTTGGAATGCTAGATGCTGTCTGAGCAGGTATATATTAATAAGCAGAGCGCTAGGTAAAGTGGGTTATAAATGCACCCATGACTATGTAATTTATTACATGGGTTTCAACAACTGTGCAATTATAAATAAAACCCAGACACATAGAAGAGCCTAGATCCATCAGGGCTGAGGGCCAACATCTTCTATTGGCATCAATGATAACTGATGGTGTTCAGCACCTCACAGAATTAAACTGTTGGTAGCTATGGTAGACGCTTCAGAAACATGCAAAAAATAAAAAACTAAATAAACCAGGTATGCAGATTTTGAAAGACAGCAAGAAGAGGAATGAAATATTTATGCTTTAAACTTGAGTAATTAAAAGGAAATATGTTTTACAACATACAATAAACAGATTTATGTTGATCAATTTGAAAAAGAGGCAGCAACTCCAAATGAGATGAAATGAAGTTTATTTACTACTTTGTAATCTTGTTATAATTAAAATCTTTAAACATATAAACAATAGATCAAATTCTCACAAAGAGAACAGAAAAGCTAATTGTCGTTTGCCAATAAAAGATTCAACTTACATTATCAAGACACTACACAAAAATTCTGTGCACTCACACCCTAGGAAGCATTCAATTGGTATCACTCCATTCAACAGAGTCAGTGGAGATGCCCTTTGAAGGGACAAGGAGAACATAATCTTTTTAATAAAGAAATGCTAGGAAATTATTCTGAATAGAATTTTTTCCATTTATATTATTACTCTGATTGATCAATGCTTAGATATCAAGATGATAAGCACTATATACATATCCAAGATAGACAACTTAACCCCTAAGCACGTTTATTATATCTAACACTACAATAAACAAGTAATTTCTTTTTCCTTTATAAGTACCATTGAGTGTCAATAAGATAGCTTGCTTATCAAAAGCCATTATTTTTATTATCTTCATATCTTAAAGAGGAAATAGTACTCCTCGATCAATAACTACTAAGTAGACAAGAAATACCTTTTTGCATTGAGTGGAACATTTTCAAACATTGATGCTTACAAACTAGGCACCCAAATAATGGCCTTACTTCAACAGGAGTTATGAGTTCTAAGCATATCTGAAAATGAGGCTACTTATGTAGGTGTCAACATATAATTTAGTTGCTTAACTTTGGATGTCCAATTTTGAAAATTTTGGACTGCCCAGGTAAAAACTCATCTTTGCAAAAGGGAAATAAATGAATGATGTATAGATGTGATTATTATACAGATTAGATATGCAACAATAAGTTACAAGACATGATTAATTCTCTTCCCTTGGGTGAAAAGACTGATTATCCAATGTGGAAGAATTATTTTTGCTGCCATTCCATTAATATATACAGGTAACAGACACTCTTGGATTAAAAAACTTTTGTTCCATCTACTTTTCAGACCTGTCTAGTAACAGTCTGAATAATTATCTATATCAACAGCAATTTCTTTCTGCTGAATATAATTGCATATTTTGATGAAAGCTTTGAAAATTAGAAGAGACCAGCCTTAAGAGCACCAGAGAAATAATAAGTAAATCAAATGTGTAAGGGAAGGCATTTAAAATGTAATAGAGTAGGTCAAAAATGAAATTCTCTCTTTTTTTTTTTTTTAAATGAGGTGAATATACTCCTGTTGAGCTAAGACACCACCAAGTGTAGGTTCAAAATTTGGTCTCACGTAAAATTGTTAAAAACTTGTAGTAAAAGTTTACTGGATTCTAAATATCTATTTATTAAAAACTCCACTCTTTTGTTATAAAAACACAAAAGCCCCTGAAGATAATAGCTGTTATGTCAGACTATAAAAAAGTTTTGCTTTATTTCTTTACAGGCAAACAGCCAATAGATGAAACACAAAGCAAAACACATTCTCCTTCCCAGAGCTTTGTTAATATCATTAATGATGGTGATATACAGTTGACAGCCAAAATGTGAACCTTTATCTTACGGCAGAAAGATCTATCATCATGAGATCACATTCAAATACTGCTCTTTACGTGTACCTTGTTGCAGTAATGACAAGATAAATGCTACCTCTTTAGGTTGCACTTTGTGTGTGTTGTGAAGTATTACAGAAAAAATTCCCATGACTGCTGCCACTGATTCAGTTGCATTGTTGGTAGCCTAACTGTGGTCAGAACTCCTGTGGCTTCTGACATTTTAATCTCTGTCACTTGCCAGAAGCTGCTGGAGTTCATGGTGGGGCTCCCACCATTGCTGGCACCAATACAGCTAAACCAGTGCTAGTACCTGTAGGAATGTGTCTTAAGAAAGGACCTAAATGAAACTAAGCCAAGCCAGTTTGCACTCTGTAAGAAAGAGTGAAATTAAACAATATCTGTCAAGTATCTGCTGTGAACTGTGATTCTCGTTTTACTGATTTGAAGAGGTTAGTTCAAATAAGGTTGTAACCAAAGTTGCTAAGATGTGCCACTAGTAATTTCACTGAAATAAGGTATCTAAGACAGGAACCCAGTGAAGCAGCTTAGAATCACTGCAAATTTCTGGGAAAATCCCGGCCAGTAGCTTTACAAGTGTTTACGTGAAATCAATAGTTTCCTTTCACAATTGTAAAACTATGAGACAACAGAAAATATTTTAACCCCTGTGGGGAATTATTGCATTCAAATGACTTTCCTTGTGTTACAGAGTAACTAGACACTGCACCTGTCAGAGGGGAAAAGGTTGTCCGACTGGCCAAGGGAAAGGGAACAGTGTTCTAGGGCTGTGGGGGAGGGGGAAAATGAAGTCAGAACAGTTGCAAAAGTGGGGAATGGGTCAGACTGGCAATGGTGACTCATCCCCTGGGACTACAAGGGTTGTAAAGGGCAAGCCCAGACCAGAGAAGCCCTCTTCCACAGAGCAGGTGAGGCAGCACCCAATCCTCTCCCCCTTTAGGTGGCAAAGTACCAGGATTGGTTAGGACCTGCTATGCATTGCGCTAGTCACCCCTTTATAGGGGGGCTGGGAAGAAATTTTTCTTTCATCACCAGATTGGTGGAGTTTTCACCATCCCCACACTGGGTTCAGGGAGGGCATTGTTAATGTGAGGCATGAAGGGAGTTACGCTATACGTTGCAACTCATTATGCAACTGTGGGGCGGATGTCCAGTGCAGAAACTCCATAGGGAAAGTGTACAGTGACCAGATAAACGGCTTGGTAAATGACTTAAAAAAAGGAGGTGTTGGTTAAAGGGGGGGGGGTGTGTTTGGGGCTCCTATGAATGGTACAGCAGCGAGCCAACTCCTCTTTCTTATAGACCACCTTCCTATGAGAGAAGGACAATGGTAAGGTACCAGCAATGGGTTGGCTGGGGGACCCAGATGAAAAAAAAGGGGGGAGGGGAACGGCTGGCATAAGCCCCTTGGATAGTTATTGAATGAATATGGGGTTACCTGCACTGTATACTGTTATTTGCAAGGTAGTCCAAAACATTTAATAATGAAGTTGCAGCCTGATTAAAATCATATCAAGTATTTCCTGTCCTTTTTTTGGTATAGCCGGACAACAAACATTGGGCCAATTGCTCAACAACCAGAATCATCAGACTCAAATACACTGAGCATTAAGGATAGAAGAAGGGCATGTGGTGGGGAGTGTTGGCTCTGGGTAGTGGGAGAATTACGTATTAGTATTTGGGTGGTACGTGTGCAGGACAGGAGGAGTCTGGCTGGAGAATTTGAACACAAAGTTATGTTTTTCACAATAGCCCTTATGTAGATCGTTACATGTATAAACTCTGCTGCTTTGCATGAATATCTTTGTTCATTGCAAAGAGTAACTATTTGCATATTGTGAATAAAAATAGTGTAGGAAGTCTATTCATTTCTCTTCCTAACACTTTATGACCACTAGGAAATCAGGACAATATGTAAATATGAATTAAAAGCCTTTTAAAAGGTTCTGAGAATGTTCCATTCAACAATAACTACACTTTAACCTCCTCAACCCAGACCATATTGCAAAATATGTAAAATAAGGTAGCGATTTGTCTATGTAAATCCATCGGCACATGATGGGGAGTAAGAAGGGTTACTTATCATGGAATCTTCCAATTCTATCTCCATATATTATCTATCTTAGCACACAGTCTCCTTCCTTTTTCTCCTAGGTTCAATTATTTTGATCTGCTCTCTCATTTTTCTAGTCTCTTAAAAATCAGACTGAGTGACTTACAGTATTCATAGTATTTTAAAGTTAATATATATAAATTAAAGTTAAGTATGTTGTGTTTGTTTGGAAGCCAGGATGAACAGCTTGTTTATGTACCCAGGGTGCCACTTAAAAAACAAATTAAGAAACTGGGAACAAAAGTAGTCAATTTTCATGACTCCACAGGTATTACTCAAATAGAAAATACGTTACAGGAAATGAAACAATATCTACCTAAATTTCTTAAAGCACCACTAAATAGTTATATAACTTCCTCTGAAAAGGAAAGATTAATTCACAGCTCACGTGCATATAGCCAAAATATTAGTAATTTAATAATGGTTCAGTACCTTCAATCAGCAGTTCTTGTCCGTGACTGCCCAACAGCGTACGGGACAAGAAAGGGGCGAAGTCTACAAAAATTTCACGCAGGAGTGGGGCCACTTTTTCTAAAGCTCTTTCAAGCTTTGCAGTAATGCTGTTGAAAAGAAAGCATGTAAATTGAAGGCAAATAAATATCAGCAATTAAATGATATCACATTATGCCTTAATTTACTAATTAAGGCAATAAGTATCAGTGTGCCTTCTGATAATGGAATGACTGTGATTTGATTAACAATACAATGTTTAAAAAGCATTATTTACGTTAGCAAAGAAATTGTAACACTCATGTCCAGCTCAGGAAAATGATGTCTCACTAACTTAGCAGGACTTATAAATCAATACAAAATAGAAAGCATTTTCTTCTAATTTTTTAGGGATGATGAGAGAACCCCAGGCATCAAGTCCTCTTCATCTATCATCTCAACTAACGATGTATGTTCGTTGTGCTTAAAACAAACACACAAACAAAAAACAGACCATGATTTTACTACAAAAACTTATGGTAAGATATAAACCTCAATGAGTTTACGTTTTAAATACAGAAAATTTAATTAAAAGGTGAAAATACTGCAGCATGGAAAATGTCCAACTTTTAAGTGTTCTCATTGCGTGCAATTTTTTTCCAAAATGAACTTTCACATCCATGAGGCAAGGACTCTCAATACTGAAATAGCCAAACTGGATGTACCTGATTTCACAGAACTTAATTGTTCTCTTGATATCATCTTCCATAATGAAGAGTCTAATATAATTTGTCTTTGTTGTACTGTTTATTCTGCTTTTGTATTATACAAGTGAACAGAGTATCTATCAATAACTGCATTTTAAATATCTCTAAAATATGCACGAATGTGCACTGGCAGTTGCTCTGAAGCAACAATTTGCACTCTCAGTATTTCATAATTTTTCCCAAACTTCAGAAGCATGAGGAGGAGAATTTTTAATGATTAAGACCACCTCATACAAATATTCTCGCTTTCTTGATAAACTTTCAGACAACAAAATCTAGCTTTGAGATGTTAGGCAAAATGGAGCATGTGATAGGGATGGGAGTCAGGAGACCCGGATTCTACTTATTGGCTTTGCCACTTACTAGCTGTGTAACCTTGGGTAAGTCATATCACCTTTCTGCACCTCTGTTTTCACACTTTCCCTTTCTCTGGCTTGTCTATTTAGATGGGTAAGCCTTTTGGAGCAGGGATTATTTCTCAGTATCTGCTTGTACGCAACCTACTGTTGTGGGGACTTCTAGGTGCTACCCTAATATAAATATTAAGTAAAAATCCTTTGTTTAGAGCAGAACATTCTAGAGGCACACGGTGGGGCCTAGGCCAGCCCCCATGGGGGGCAGTGAGGGAGCACCACCCAGCACTACTCTGCCCCCAGCCCAGCTCTGCCCTCAGCCAAAGCTCTACTCGACCCCCAGCCCAGCTCTGCCCTCATTCCCTCTCCCCCGTCAGCCAGCTCTGCCTCTATTCCCAAATCCCCCCCATTACCCAGTTCTGCCCCCAGCTCTGTCTTCAGACCAAGCTCCACTACTGAACCAACTGTGCAGTATGAGGGTAGGGCATGGACAGAATCCATTACTGGTAAGTGGGGCAAAACAGGGATGTTTGGGCACCACTGGTCTAGAGTTCCAAGTTTATCAGGTGCTATTAAATAGTCAACATGTGCTATTTCATCGCAACTGAGTTATTGTAGTCCCTTGGGCTTACCATGCTTGTAACTCCCCTCCCCATCAGTGGCTTGACAAGCTACTTCCTTCTCGTCTTTCAAATCTGTACTAAAGATTCAAAGTATTCAGTGTTTCCCACACCAGATGAATCATTAGTTTAAAAACACAACAGGAAACTAGGTTTTTCCTCTTTTGGGCATTTAGTAGTCTTTGTCTTTGGACTGTATGCCGTTGGGGGCAAAAACCATCTTCTTTTTGCTTCTTTTACAGCACTGAGAACATTATTGTTCTTAATTATTTAAGTGCTGACATTTTAAGTACAGGAAGAAACTAAAATTATTGATGATACCTGGAATGATGAATTCTGAGTTTTCAAAGGCATCCACTACATATAGAACTATATATAAAGTCCATATGAAAATCTTTAACTTATAATAAATAACAAACCAGATGACGTTAATACAGATCAGAAGCTCTCTTCCAACAACTCAAAATCATTTTGATTCTTTTCTTGCAGTGCATTGCACTTCTGTTTGTACTAGCTGAAATTCAGATACAGGATTTGAAGAACTCTACAGTTGCTGCTAGAGATAAGGAAACAAAAATACCAGAACAGTGCAAAACCCACCAATTTTTATTTATTTGTTTCACTGTAGATATGTTCACAACTCCTGAGTTTGGAGTTCACTTCACCTTGAAAACTTCAAGTGAAATTAAAGTGTACAAAGCTGATGTTTGCAAGTTTTGAAATGTATATGAACTCTACTGATCTATCCACATAATAGGGATGGGAGATTTTGTGGCCTATTACTTGACATTGTTCTTGATGAATTTGACAGATGCCTCTCTGGGTTCTTCAAGTTTAACTGATTAGCAGACTTCTGATATCTTCACTCCTCATGGGGTTGTCAAATTAAGCTGGCCTCCACAAAGATACAAAATATATTTTCAAGGGAGTGTGTGCCTTGCTGGCTGTTCCCCTACCCAAACACACACATAGCAGTAAAGTGGCAGTGAGACAGGCTATTCTGGTGCTGCAGCTGGCTGCAACAGCCACTTACCTATTCTGTGAAGCTAGAATAGCTCAGAGTACAATGTGCAGTAATAAGGAAACCCCATGTAGGGAGTAAATATAATCCCTCTTCACTTCTGAAATAAGGGACTTTTAAGAGTGTTTTGCAGTAACTTGATGCTGCCTTTTCCACTCAATTTGCAGATGTTCAGGACAAATTGGAAATTCTCTAATCCTTTTTGTCCCCACCTCAGTTTAGTCCAATTCAACAGTGGATCAAATTTAAAGTATTTGAATTGTCTGACATTCACACGAAAGACTCTGCATCATATTAAAAATACCTTGTACCATCCAGTTCTTCTCTTCTGAAGTTGTTCAGATACTAGAACGATGAGGGCCTCAAAAGTACGTATATAGATGTGATAGACAGGATCCCTGTTTGAATAAGTGGGTCAACTAATAAAGAGACTGTTCCTGCTCTCTCTGAAGCGAATAGGGGTTTGTCATTGACTTCAGCAGGAGCCAAAGTGCACCCCAAATTGCTGCCAGCAGGTAGAATAAGTAAACATTTGCCTGAAGTAGCACAGAGGACGGAGTTCCCTATCCATGATCAAAAGTAACTGAAGCTTTCTCCCAATCACTGGTCTCCATTTCTAGCTATAGGTCATAAAAAACACTTCAGGATAGCATTATAGAACATGAACTAATTTCACGCATCAACAAAATAGTCTCAATAACCTGCATTCCATTGGTCACTTGAATAGATTTATAAGAATACAGAACCTTCTCAGATCATTCTCCTCTATGTAACATTATTAACCTGGAGTTGATGATAATAGGAAATTATAAAATATGGAGATTACAGACTACTCCTTACATAGACAAGACATTTACTGCCCACAGTATATTGAATCACAAAATTAACACATCTCTGGAGGCTTCCCAGTAACAATCTAGGAAGCTTTTAAAGTTTGATAATTAATAATTTCTTAATTTTGCAGACTGAAAGAAACACAACCCAGAAATATAGGGGAAAGTCTGGAAAATTTAGACTGGAAATGTATGTTTTAAGACAGGATGAAGCAAATTGAAATGAAAATGATTATTAAGTGCAGGAACTTGATAACTTTTTCCCCAAAGCAAAAAGTATGTCACCCTGGGGAGAGGTCTCACTACTTATTAGTATGGTTGATTACACAGGAAGTATGTAATAAATTCACCTCTACAATTAATAATCAATTTTAATCACACAGTCACAAAGAAGGATTGAAGACGTTTTCTTTAAATTATCTAGAAGGTTATATATCCCAAAGAGGAAGACAGAAAAACAAACTAAATGACTAACTGGCAAAATGCCAGCTACACAATGGTGACCCGTATTAAAGGTTTTACTAGATGGAAAAGTAACCAGGGAGAAAATTAGGTATGCAATTAGTTTACTTCAACCTGTACAACTTCCAGGCTTAGATGGATTGCCTGTCAGATTTGATTAAACCTACCAAGAATGGCTATAGCAGCTTTTATTAAATATACTTTTATATAGAGTACTATCTCTCCAGGGAAGCTAACCATCTGTCCTGGAATATTTCTTTTTGCAATATGCTTTAAGCTAAATAAAAATCCAGATTCTCAAGACCTATATGTTTCCTTAACAATGACTCCAAAATTCTACCTAAAAATCTTACCCTTTTCAATAAGGATTTATTATATGGCAGATCCACCAGTTTACACTTGGAGAAAGCAATGCTGTATTAAATGGTAGTCAAGAGAATCTACTTAATCTAAAAAGTGTGCAACTCACTAAAATGGAAGATTTTTCAAACACACAATGACTACCACCATTGCATTTGCATTTATATCCTCAGTTGGACTTCAGACTCAAAGAGGCTAAGCTGCATACTGGTAGATGTTCTACAATTTTATCTTTTCTACACAGAAATAATACTGTCATAAATGTACAACTTTCAGTGGTCATCAGTCACTAGAATTAATAATTTGTTTTTCATCTGACAATTCAGTTATTCAGCTTTCAGGTATTGCAACTATTCCTTGTGACTTTTATAGCGCTCTAAGAACTCTAAACAAGAGCCAAAGACTTACAATAAGCTCATTTATACACATTTTAAATCACAAGAAAAATTAAACAAACAACCTTATAATCCAGTGCATTTTAGTTTAAATTGACAGAGCACTGGACTGGGAGTCAGGACGTCTGGGTTCTATTCCTATCTCTATTATAGACCAGCAGTGTGGTCTTGGGCAACTCACTTCACCCTCCCTCTCACGCTAGTTCAATCTTGTCTATTTAGATTTTAGGTTCATTGCAGCAGAGACTTATTTCTGTGTATATTCAACTTCAAGCACAATGGGGGTCTCAATTCCATTTGGATCCTCTAGGTGCTGCTATAATATATACCGTATATTGAAAAAGCACTCTCTCCCTCCCCCACTCCAGTGAATTGTGGGGGTTTTCACCTGCTCTGCACATTTTATCCACCGGGTTAGTCCCAGACATCTAATAATAAAGTTGTGGCCTACTATACCCGTATCTAATGTCTCCTGTCATTTTTTCAGCATAGCCAGACAACCAGTCAGTTTATGTCAGTAGGCCTGCCTGCTACACTGGCTCTCCCTCCATTCACTGCTTTGCACAATGATTTTATTATGGCAAACCATATAAGTGGTGAAAAAAGACAGGACAATCCCATAGGAATCAATCATAGAATTAAAAGAAAATATGACTAGCAGCTTCTACTATCATTCAGAATCGGCACATAGATTGAAGTAGGGGACATGGATCCAATGCTTTGAAGTGGTGACAAAAATGCTTCTTTTATTTTTTCAGTTATACTAACAGTTTTAAAGCTGCAGCATTAGAACTGGCCCTGGTCAGAACATGGAATTTCTTTTCCATGGGAAATTCTAACATTTTGAAATTTATTTTCATTCCAAATGAGAATGAAAAGTCAAAATTTTGAAATTTCCCACAGGAATCAAATTCCAAACATTTTAGAATAATAAAAACCATAACTTTGTTTCTATAGCATCAGACTGTTTTGTTTCAATAATGTCAAAACACTTCATTTCTTGTTAAAAATAAAGTTCTAGGATATATTCTGGATCCAAAGTGTTTCTTAATAAGCATTGCAACAGTATTGTTTCTAATGTGATAGTGGAAAACATTATGACTGCTGCACTGGTTAAAATGGTTTAAAAATAAACTCCTTAGAAGACCAGCTTTAATTATAAGATTTGACATAGTTTGGTATCTGAGCACATCAAAGACTGGTTTTATCCCTTCTATTATACAGTGAGTAATTTGTTCTGCAAAGGTTTCTGTTTCTACCTGGCAATGTGGGCTTTTAGAAGTTTTGTATGGAATTTTCTTATTAACAACATTTAATGTGGTAAAACTTTAGACAAATGTTGTAAAACATTGGTCAACGCTTTTTAATAAAGTATTGGTGCCTGAAACTATTTTAAACAACTTATTTTAAAGCAACATTTTTTCAGTGAAATGTAACACTAACATTTTAGCACTTAAGGATATTATTTTGTATGATTGACTATATTAACTATTGTTTTGTTGAAGATCATATTAACAACATATCTTGACATGATTATATGTTCTACCTATCTTAGATACTCATATAGTTGTCATCACCGTTCTATCTGAGGACCTCACATATATCAGAGCTCATAACTTCTCTGTGAGATAGGGAAGTAGTATTATCCCCATTTCACAGATAGGCAAGTCGGGTACAGAGACCCTAACTGATTTGCTCAGGTCACAAAGGATATCTGAAAAAGCAGGAAATTGAATCCAGATCACCCATAGCTGCAATCACTGGATCAGCCTTCCTCCCATTCTAACATACCAAACTAGCACATTTATTGGTGTATAATACCAATTGGGATTTTGTTGTAGAAGTATAATTCTATTCTAGTCTATGTAGGTGCTTATACTACCCTCATCACCATAATCTCTGAGGGCCTTCCGCTAATGCATTGTGCCATATGACTAACATCACCACTTAAAACACTACTGCAGTGTTGTGATTAAGCCAATATCTAGAAAATAATAAAATAAATAAAATATATAAAATTGAACTCACTTCAAGGCTAGCAGTATGTTTCAGTTATTTTAATAACTATTTTTCATCCTCCCAGGATATTTTATAAATTTCATCTTTGCATTATTTTGGTTATTGCCTGTGTGATTTTGTTGTGCCATGAGAAAGACAACTAAAATAAAATTATAAAGTATGCACACCTCATGTTTTCAGCTGAATCTTCTGGCATTGGAGCAACAGTTTGTACAGCCGGAAGATTTTTACTGGTAGCACCATTCACAAAGCTAGAGGATGAAGAGGAAGAGGAAGATCCTGAATCCACTGCACCTGTTACCAAAATAAATTTAGATTTTATTTCAGTTTGAAAAATACAAATTTTATAGATTTTAAATTCAGTAGTGTTTCCTGTCATGTCAGTCTATTTTAAAAGTAATAAATCTTATCCATTAAAAAAATTAAGAGCTTTAACATATAAATAACAGAATGATTCACTATGCTATTAAGGCTATAAGTTTTTGATATTGCTCTGCATATTTACAATTAATTTATATCTACTGCTAAATTAGACAGTCGTATGTTACAAATTAGAATGTATTTTAACATAAAAATGAAGGGAAACCATAGATGAAAGTACAATGTAACATAAAATGAAATGGCCTGAAAATCACAAATATATATAATTTTAAAAAGGTTCAAAAGAAAAGTGTTCCTTCCTCCTAATTTCACTGCTGATTTAATTATTTTTATAGATGAGTGATTAACTCTGCAAAGCTACATATTAATATTTTATATAGCACTTTTCATTCTCAAAAGCCCTTTTACAAACATTAAATGGCAGTTCTGGAGAAAAAGAAACAAAATAAAAATGAGTCTTACCTCTTGTTCTCAATGATCCTAAAAATAAATTCCACAGGCTAAAATATTTTCAAACCATTGTATGAGATAAACTATCATCAGAATGATAAAGCCATATTCATTATAAGTTTGTGAGGAGTGTGTGTGTGTATTAAATAAGTATCACATACACCTAGGGTGACCAAACATCCTGATACTAGGAGCTTTTTCTTATATAGGACCCTATTACATCATTCATATACCCTGTCCTTATTTTTTCACACTGGCTGTCTGGTCATCCTATACAGGGCTTTGGAGCGGAGCCTGGAGGTGGAGCTTGGAGCAGCTCTGGAGCAGTGGAGCTGCAGGTTTTTGCCTGGAGCAGAGCCGGAGCACAGCTCCAAATCCCTGATCCTATATGCACCTCAGTTTACCTCCTTGGTATTCTCTTGCCTGACTGGAAGGACATAACTCAAAAGAGGTTATATGGGAGGAAAGTAAACAATGACAAAGGTAAGATACACTCTTGAGAGAATACCAATGGCCCTTGAGGAAACAATGGAGAAACTATTAATTGGGGAACATCCCTACCTGACTTCAACCAGCCTGGAAAGGTTTGCTTCATTCCAGACCTGAGTTTAGGATCAAAGGGGATATTAAAATCCTAAAAGATGTTGCCCTAAAAAAGGAAGGTGGGTGGTCAGAAGCTGTACAGGAAGGAGATGCTAACAGAAACACAGAAATGGCAGTAAGCAGGCTCTCTCTCCCAACCCAGAAGTGAAGGTAACTGGGATGAAAAGAATTTACAAAAGCTTTCAAGGAAACATTAAGGTTTAGATAAGGGAAAATAGGCATATAGGCCTTTATTGTTTTTACCCTTTGCTTTGCCTGCTATATACCCTTTGGATAAATAAAAAATGCTTTGTTTTCAAGAAGCTGTTTTTCCTATAAATTAGTCACTGTCACAGGCTCCCAGAGGAAAAAGGCTTGCAGATATCAAACCCAGTTGGGCATGTCCAGTTAAGACAGTTTGGAAACAGGATGGCTGTGCCCAGAAATCCAACCAAAGAGTGGTAGGAGTGCATGGGTACACTGAAGAGAGGAGTCAAGGTACTGAAATCTGTCCCCAAAAGGGTGCACTTGAGACATACTAATAGAGGTCTAAAATCTAAGCTTGCCCTGTGACAGTGGTGATAACAATCGGATTTTGACTATGACATGATGATTTGGAATGTGACAGCTTGTTTTTGTATTTTGTTTTTTAAATAATTGTCCTAAAGACCTTAGTGAAGAATACTTTCCTAAGATGAAGTTATATCCATGTGACATTTGTGGCATATTGTAAAAACTACAAGAAATAGAGGATGTGGGGGGACATCTAGTGTCTCTAAATGACTGAATAGCATTTTCTCTATCTCAGTAAACTATTGCTTAGTTCATTTTACAATGTAGTATTTGCCTTAAGAATACAACCATATAATTCATTATATTAATTACTGCAGGTATATTACTGAATCACCTGAACTGTAAATCCCACCCTTCAGCTAATTAAATGACAAAAACAAAACAACCCCTCCACAAAGCCCCAAAGCAAACAAACAAACAAACAAACAAACAATCATGACTTCACTCTCAATGTAAGCAACATGTTTATATTTTCAATGCGTCAGATGTATCCAACAGCTTCTGATTTGCAATTTATCATTGCCACATATACATTTTTTAAAACATGGAAATTAAGTTCTACCTTTTGGAAATAGAGGGAGGAAAAGAACAGCTTTTAAACTATTTGCAGAGATCAGAGTTAGAATAAATATTCATTCAGGTGAATTCAGGCATAAAAAGCTTTACAAAAAGGAACAAGCCCAAAATGGAAACGAACTACCTTACTCAAAGATCAGTTAAGAAGCTCAGAACATTTGTAGTTCTGAGAAATTAAATGGGTAAAATTGGCTGAAATATTTTCCAGTCAATACTTTCCCAAAAAAGTATGCTATGCCAAGTCTGCTAGACAAAAAGGGGTATGATAAAAAGAATACACAGAAGGTGCACGCATAACTATGAAAAAACTAACATTTACCCACAGTCAACACACTGTGGCATCTGATACCACAGTATTTCCCTGAACTGTACTTAGAATCACTGTGCTTTCTTAATAGCAATCACTGTACAAAGAAGAGCTATTCAGTTGATTTAAGGTATGGAGTGCTTAAAGTAATGATGAGAAGATCTGAGGCCTAAAATATCATTTAGAGAAAAAACTTTAATATAGGACTGTCTTATGGTATATGAGGGGATTACAAACAGAACTTGAACTAAACAGAAATAGGCAAACAAATAGAAATGTTTACAAAAGTGTTTAATTAATTTATAGAGCAATTTTTTTTCCTCCAAAGATTAATTAACATTTCTATGGGCAAAGTCCTGTTAGTGAGAGTTAAAGGTGACCTGCAAAGGAAAAAATAAGTGCATTTCCTATTTTATTTTATGAAGCAGAAAGAATTCTGGAAAGATTTCAGCCCTCTTCCCCCTCAACAGATTTTATTTTTCTCAACCCTTGACTGAAGTTGAGGAATGTTATATCATGGAACTAACTCTCAACTACAAATAACTTCCTCTCTCAATTCTATGTCATTGCTCTGATATCTGTGATGTCATAATCCTACCCAGTCTCCTGTCATCCATAGATTCTTCCAGCATAGGCAGCCTCTGAACTTTTAAGGTAACAAATAAAAATTAAAGCCCCACCCCCAAAGGCCTTCCTTATAGCATAGTAACCAGGGTTGCCAGGCATCCAGTTTTAGACTGGAGAGCCTGGCTGAAAAGGGATCATGGTGGCTCCGGTCAGAACTGCTGCCCAGGTCGTTGAAAGTCCAGTTGGCTGCCCACAGTGGGACAGGCAGGGTGCCTGCCCTGCTCCGCCCAGCTCCCAGGAAGCTGCTGGCATCTCCCTCTGGCACCTAGGCGTAGGGGCAACCACGGGACCTTCATGCACTGTCCCCACCCCGAGCGCTGTCTCCGCAGCTCCCATTGGCTGGAGCCGCAGCCAATGGGAGCTGCAGAGGCAGTGCCTGCAGGCAGGGTCAGTACATGGAGCCACCTGGCCAGGCTTCCACTTAAGAGCCAGAGAGAAATGTTGCTGCTTTTGGGAGCCACCTCGGGTGAGTGCTACCTGGAGCCTGCACCCTGAATCCTCTCCCACATACCAACCTCCTGTCCCAGCCCGGAGCCCCCTCCTGCACTCCAAACTGCTCATTCCCTGCCCCACTCCAGAGCCCATACCCCCAGCCGGAGCCCTCATCCCATCTTGCAATCCAACCCCTTGGACCAAGCCTGGTAAATATGAGTGAATGAGCAAAGGTGGCGAAGAGCGAGCAATATAGTGAGGGGAGATGGAGTGTGCAGGAGGGCATCGTCTTGGAGAAGGGGTGGGGCAGAGGCAAGGCCTCAGGGAAGGGACAGGGAAGGGCGTTCAGTGTTCTGCAAATAGAAAGTTGGCAACCCTAAATATAAAGAAACAAACAAGCCCCTACCTCTCTTTTTAAACCTTTATAGGTCATCTCCAAGGTGAAATTAAACTGTTACTTGAAGAATGATTCATGTTAACATTGGTGGGTATTCACTGAAAGGCCTTATGACAGAAAACCATTATGACACTTATTCACAAATACTAATAAATAGATTTGGGGTCAAGACGGAATATATTCCCTCTTCCATTCTAGTGTATATTAGCAGCAACGTAGTAGGCTTTTTGCCTTCTTGGGGTGTTAAATAGTGAATATCTACTAGCATTAACTGTGTATATCCCCACAAATATGCTATCACAGGAGAGAGGAGGAGGAGGAAATGGGGAAACTCACTAATTTCTGTTGTAATCCTCTATGCTTCTAAGACATCATTAGGACTATAATTCATCTATATAAGGTTGAATAATTTTCTTAAACAATAATGGTGGGGATACACATAGAGCAGGAGAAAATTATGTCTTCTTAGAGGACAAAAAGATATACCTCAATTGAAAGCTCTATTATAATAATAATAATAGAAAGGATACAACTGAAGGAAAAATACAACAAAGAAAAAGATGAGATTCACAAAAATATTTAAGGACGATACCTGTTGTATTAATCATACTTTTTGGTGTAGCTCCTGTAGCAGCAAATATGTTTGGTGTAGTACCCGGTGGCAGAACACCTCCAGCAGTAGCAGCTCCAACTGTGGTAACAGCTAGACTACCTGGAGGCGGTTTCTTTACAGGTACGACAACACTCCTGCAGAGAAAGAAAAGGTAACTTAATACACCACCACAAAGGAGTTTGTTTTTATTTTAACCACTTTTGATAGGAAATAAACAAAGAATCATACAAATGTAGGGCTGGAAGAGGCCTTGAAAAGTCATCAAGTCCATTACCCTTGTGCTGAGGCAGGACAAGGTAAATTTAGATCCTCCCTGAGAGGTATTTGTCCAACCTGTTCTTAAAAACCTCCAATGATGGGAATTCCAAAACTTCCCTTGAAACCTTATTCCAGAGGTTAACCACCCTTATAGTCGGAAAACTTTTCCTAACACAAAGTAAATCTCCCTTGTTGCAGATTAAGACCATTACTACTACTTCTACATTCAGTACATGAGGAGCATGACTGATCAACAATTATAGGGGACAGGTCCTCCTTGAAGAGTTATCAGGTCCGTCCCCCCCAGCCTTCTTTTCTCAAGACTAAACATACCCTGTTTTTTTGTTAAACTTTCCTTCTGGGTCAGGTTTTTTTTTTGTTTGTCTGTTTGTTTTTTTAATCATCATTTTTGTTGTTCTCCTCTGGACTCTTTCCAATTTGTCCACATTTTTCCTAAAGTATGGCATCCAGAATTGGAAACATTGCTTCAGCTGAGGCCTCACCAGTGCCAAATAGAGTGAAATAATTACCTCCCATGTCATACATATGACTCTGCTGTTAATATACCCCAGAATGATATTAACCTTTCTTACAACAGCATCACATTGTTGACTTGTGTTCAATTTGTGATCCACTACAACCCCCAGATCTTCTTCAGGAGTAAAACCACCTAACCAGTTTTTCCCCATTTTGTAGCTGATTTTTCCTTTTTCGGTGAAGTACTTTACACTTGTCTTTATTGAATTTTATATTGTTGATTTCAAACCAATTTTCCAAGGTCATTTTGAATTCTAATCCTGTTCTCCGAAGCGATGGCAACCCTTCACCCCCATCTTGGTGTCAACTACGTATTTTATAAACATTCTACACTCCATTATTCAAGTACAAATGAAAATACTGAATAGTACCAGACCCATGAGACCCTTCTAGATACTCTCCCACTTTGACAGCAAACCACTGATAACTACCCTTTGAGTACAGTTTTTAAACAAGCTGTGCACCTGCCTTATAGTAATTTAATCTAGAGTGCATTTCCCTAGTTTTCTTACGAGAATATCACATGGAACTGTGTTAAAAGCCTCACTAAAATCAAGACACATCATGTTTACTGATTCTCCCTAAGCACTAGGCCAGTAACTCTGTCAAAGAAGGAAATTAGGTTGGTTTGGCTTGATTTGCTCTTGACAAATCCACGCTGGCTATTCCTCATAATCCCTACTGTCCTTCAGGTGCTTACAAACTGATTGTTTAATAATTTGTTCCAGTATCTGTCCTAGTATCCAAGTTAGGCTGACTGATCTGTAATTCCCCAGGTCCTTTTTGTTCACGTTTTTAAAGATAGGTACTATGTTAGCCCTTCTCCAGTCCTCTAGAACTTCATCCATTCCTCATAAGATAATTACAAATGGTTCCAAGATTGCTTCAGCTAGTTCCTTAAGTACCTTAGGATGAATTTCACCACGCCATGATGACTTGAATACATGTAGCTTATCTAAATATTCTTTAACCTGTTCTTTCCCTATTTTGGTTCGTTCTCCCTTGTTGCTAATATTAATTGTTTTGAGCACATGATCACCACTAACTTTTTTAGTTAAGAGTGAAGCAAAATAGGCACAATTATTCCTAAATATTTTCTTAACTATTATTGCTAGTGCAGTCTCGTTGATCAAGCATGACATTGAGAGCTAAGAACTTCAAAATTCTAATCCAGGTCTTGCCACTTTGTGGTCATGAGAATCTCAATTAATCTGTTTCAGTTGCAACACCTGTAAAATGGAAATATCTCCTCTTTCACAAGGATGTTGTGTAGTCTAATAATTGTCATTAGTGTCTTTATAGCACTTTGCATTTTCAAACTACTTTATAAGTGCAAATACTGCAATTATTGTGGCAATGCAGTACATACTGCTAGTGCACATCTGTACAATCTTAGATGAAACTGAAATTGAATAGATGCCATTAGATGGTCTTATCAAAGCCATCAAAATTATAGTTATTATAGACAATATCTGAATATAGGACCTGATTCTCCACTGCCTTGCACCTGATGCAGTCAACTATACCTATAAAAAGCACTGTAAATGTACCAGTCAGGGTTCTGCATTCACACCTGATGTGGTGTTTTATATCCACTTTGCTCTCAAGAGTGCCAAGGAGCAAACTGAACACACAATGTGCAAAACAGTAAGATTCAAGCCCACAGTGTATATAATATACTTAATTTTATTAATTTAGAATTAAATTTATAAATTTAAAATTTATAACTTAAAAAACTTGTTGCAATATTGAGACTTTATAAAATTTCAAAAAAAGCATGTATAGACCACATACAAGCAGTGATTATTGTAGTGATACAAGTACATATGCATCACATCTGAACACAGTATTTGTCTTCATCCTATTTGTAACTAAATGGCCTGATATATGCAGTTCAAAATTAAAAAAGGAAAATACCAAAGGGACATTTAAACAGTGCTTTTCTTAACAAGAGGTCTCCGTCTGGCAGAAATGAAATCTGTCTACTTTTAATGTCTCTCTCTTCATTTTATAGAAAGACTATTTTTCTGGCCCTTGATTCACAACAGAACTAGAAAGTAAAGAACAAATGTGAAACAGAAGGGATTTTTAAATGCAAGAAAAAAAAGATGCTTATCATTTTCATTATACCCACATGCTTTTTTCTCTGAACACATGTACTTCATTTTTCAACTAAAATAGGCATAATATTGTAGTATTGAAATAAAAGAACAAAAGAATGTAGCTATTTAGGGTAATATGACAGCTTCCTGGCTATAGTTCTGCACTTCAGAAAGTGCTTTTAGTAAGGATTTCTCAGTATTTCTTAGTAAACCTGACAAAAGTCTTTCAGAAAAAAGTGTGTTTTAAGAAGAAAGTGTAGCTAGATCTCCGATTTTCATTTATTAAATAAATGAGGTCCAAGGTAAACTTATAGACCAATATTTCACCTCCCTTTGCAAAAAAACCCAAAAAACTTTAATATATTCCACCTCAGAATTTGTTTTTATTCGGGACAGCCCAACTTTCTGGTTGGGGAGTACACCGTTCCGGTCTGCTGACAAAAAAGGAGACGGATTTTTAATCAAACTGCAATAGTCTCAAAGGACTCTTTTTAAAAAGGCCTGCTTCCAATGGTTTGACTTAGAGGTCAAGTAGGATACAGAAGAGAATAGAGCTTTAGGAAACTCCATGTACACTAGGGCTTTGTCTACACTTACAGTTTTGCAGCGCTGGCAGTTACAGCTGTGGTCGTACAGCTGTGTACGGCCAGCACTGCAGTGTGTCCACACTGACAGCGACCAGCGCTGCAGTGTGTCCACACTTGCACCAGTTGCAGGACAGCGCTGGTCATCAGTTGTGGACACTCACTCCAGCGGTTTTATTGCCTCCAGGGTATTAGGACTTATCCAGCATCTTAGCCTCTCTGGTATCGCTTGCACCCACTGCCCTGGGCTCAGAGCCTGGAGAAGGAGGGGGAGGTTTAGAAAGTTAACCCGAGAGGGAGGCTACTGAGGTTTGAACTCCCAGGAGTCATGCAGGCAGGAGCTACTTTTCCAGCCAGGAAGATAGCTAGTCCAGTCGAGCTGCTGGGACTTGGTAGTGAGGAAACCAGCAGAGGAGCCTGTTCCTGGT
Organism: Chelonoidis abingdonii; assembly: GCF_003597395.2. NCBI lineage: Eukaryota > Metazoa > Chordata > Testudines > Testudinidae > Chelonoidis > Chelonoidis abingdonii. The sequence continues at coordinate 322,485,281 of NC_133769.1, forward strand.
AAGAAGCTTTTATAAAGGAGCAAATGTTTGGGAGCAGGGAGGGCTATGGCCGCCTGCAAAGCATCCTAATGTGGAAAATGCCCATTGATTTCCCTGTAGCTGCTCTTTGCTTCCACAAGCCACAGACCTCCATGCTTCCAGAGTGAAGCAACCCCACCCCCAACACCCTTCCCAGGTGAGCTGCGTGTGCAGAATGGCTTGAGATGTAGACTGCTTGTGGCAGATTGTGGTGTAGGGTTTCAGATTAGTATTTCCATGCAGCTGCCTTATGCTTTCCCAAGTCACAGAACCCCCATGCGCTCACAGTAAGTGCAACCCCACAACCCCTTCACAGGGGAAGCCACAGTGTTGGCAAGCCCCCTAGTCCCACTTTTCCACACTGTGAATCCGGTGTGGGGAAAACTCGCCATCGTACTATCGGCAGCTGCGGCCTCTATCGTCTGTGCCCTATGCCTTCAAAATGTGTAAATGATGCTACATTTATCACAAAACTTCTTAAAAAACAATGAGACTCCTGTATTAACCAGTTTATTCTCTGTGTTTTTTTAAGTGACCTGAATACTGCTTGCTCCAATCGTGCAGACTCTTCGAAAGACTGTGCAAGCTTAAGAAAAAAAAACCAAGGAAGAACTAAGTAAGAGATGGTAAAGCAATATGAACTTGTATCCCCCAATCCAAGAAAATAAAATAGTTGCAAGAGACTTGGAGGATAAGGAAACCCATGAAAAAGTGAACAGTAGGCTGCCACGAGATAAAAGGATGAAAAGGCTCCAAAGAAAGGCGAGTTGGAACTACCAACGAGAAAGCACAGATTGGCAGAGATACTTGAATAAAAGTGGGGAAAAAAAGCCTCTCATCTCTTCAATGGTATTTATTTTACTTTTCCCATAACCTATACTGGAATAATAAAATTAATATACATTGGCATCATATATGCTGTATATGGTTGCTGGTCTAATTGTAATAAAAATGACTTGCGTTTCATCACACGAGGTGGTGGGGAGCTCCCGTGGTTCCAGCTGCTCCCTGCAGGGTTAATGCCCTGGAACTGCAGGGCAGCAGTGGACATGGGGCTGGCTGAAGGCAGGGCAGGGGCTGACTGGAGGTAGGGTCTGGCTGCAGGCAGGGCAAGGGATGTGGGGCTGGTTGGAGACAAGGGGTGTGGGGGCGGGCTTGGTTCAGGCAGTGTGGGTGCAGCAGGGTTTGACTGGAAACAGGGCAGGGGTGCGGGCTCGGCAGGATGTGCAGAACTGTGCGGGCAGCAGTGTGTGGGGGGCTGGCTGGCTTGGGCAGGGCTGCAGGGGGTGTGTGGCAGGGGTGGCTGAGACAGGACAGGTGTTGGTGGGACAGTAGGTGGCTGTGGGCACGGGGTGCAGAGCTGGCTGCAGGCAGGGGGGGCCGGATTGGTGTGGGCAGGTCATGGGGTGCGCAGCAGAGGCAGCTGGAACCCAGCTTTATATAAGTAGTTTCCCAACACCTTCACCTACTTCCGCGCAGGAACCTGTTTACCAATAGTCCGGGGGAGCAGTGGGGATGCAAGAGGGAAGGCGTGGGGGCTCGCGGCGCTATTGAAGGATAGGGGTGGCAGAGGCAGCTGGAGCCCAGGACTTTTATAATACTCGCCCCCTCACTGCCCAGTGGCTCAGGGGCTAATTATTAAAGGGCCCGGGAGCTCCGGCCAGGCACGCAGCGGCGGTCTCGCTCTTGACCGACGCCTCCGGACGACGACCTCCGGAGAGCGGCAGCTACCGCGGACTCCGCGTCTCTCACCGGCTTGGGCAGCCCCGTTCAGAGCCGGCAAGCTCCCGCGTCGCTCCGCTCTCCTGTCCAGAGCGCGAACAAAGCCCTGCCGCTCCAACCTCTATGGCTTGGAGCCCTGTCCGGAGCGCCGCAGCCCCGCAGCCTGGCTGGAGCTCTAGCTGGGAGAGCGGGGGCCATGCCGCGCTTCCCGCCGGCGCTTCACTCAAAGGGAGCGGGACCATGGAGCAGACCACAGCTGGGGATGGGTAAGTTTAAAAAAAAAAAAAAAAAAAAAAAAAAATTAAAAGGTGCCTAAGGTGCGGGGCCCTTTACGCGTGGGGTCCGATTCCCTGGCAGCACGGGTGTTTGGAAACAGGAGCGGAATGGCGCACACCCTTCGTCCCCTTCCACAACCACAGCGACAAATGGGACGAGGTGCTCTGTGGATAGCTGCCAAATGCACATCACAAACGAATGCACAACCAGCGCTGGTCTCGCTACACCGGAAGCAGACCCAGGTGTACAGCCAGCGCTGCAAACAGGGAGTTGCAGCGCTGGCTGAGCTTTTAAGTGTAGACACCTGCTAAGTTGCAGCGCTGTAACCCCCTCGCCAGCGCTGCAACTTGCAAGTGTAGCCAAGTCCTAGGTCTAAGTGCAGAGAGTCAAATAAAATTAGAATGGATGTTTGTTTACTGTTTACATCAAACAGAAGTCATTAAGCAGTGTTCCCTGTGCTGTCTCTGTGCCTCATTTAAACCTAAAACTCATCTGGGAATGCTGACAGGTGTCAGGTGTACTTGGAGATAGTGATTTGCTAACTTCTCAGTCATCTTGCTTAGAACAGAAGATTAGACACTGGGTAGTACTGGAGAGATAGGCTGCATCAAGAGTTGGTTTTATTAGTACCAAGCCTGAGTAAATGTGGGTGACAGACTACTCTCTTTCAATGACACTGACCATAGGGTCAACGGACCTGATAGTAGTATCAACTTGTTAGCATCCCAGTATCAACTTGTTAGCTATCCTTTAATATCCAGGGCCAGTATGTGTCAGAGTTGTCAGTGGAGAATCAGATTTCCTGTGCCATGTTCTGAGAAAGGGTGCTGCATGCCATCTGAATGTGATCGTTGAAAGCTGGAGACTAGAGTTGCCATCTCAGACATGCATGATTATTTCTGTAAAAACAGGCCAAGATAGTTCCATAGAGAAGGCATAGAAATTTAAACTATTGGTGTGCCTTTCCCTTTCCATATCTGTAAGTGTTTTCTGCTCTGGTGTTGAGTATCTATCCTTCATGTTTTTTCTGTGATAGATCATCTAAGAATCTCTATAATCTGTGGGACAAAGAGTGGGAAGGGAGTGTTTCTACCTAGCATGTCGTTAGATCTGTGAGACTTAACTTCTTGGCTTAGTAGGATTTTCCATTAGAAGTTTTAAGAAGGTAGATGGAAACACACATTCTATGGTGGGCAATCAAAACTGGGCCTTTTGCTTGCTAAGAAGTGGGAAAGAGCTCAAATATCAGCTAAGAGGAAATGATTTGTCTGATCAGGATGAGGATGCAATGCTCTGCACATCAACTGATATCTTCTTTGAAAGCAAGAGAAAAGATAGTCATGTGGTTAATAACTCAGGAGATCTGGGTTCCCTTCCTCTGTAAATAGATTTCCTACCTAGGCTCTGAACCATCTCTCTGTGCCTCAGTTCACCATTTGTAAACAGGGAATATTGCCCTAACTCACAGGGATGTTGTGAGAGTAGATCCACAAAAGCCTGGAAAATTCTCTAATACTATGGTGATGAAGGCATCGAAGTACAAGCAGCATAAGTCTTAGTTAAGAAGTGGTCCGGTATCTCTCACTAAATGTTGGTCATCTGGGGCAGTGGTCACTTTTCAAAGGTAGAAGGATGCATGTTCTTCAGTCTCTATGGCTTTGAATTGTATGTTCAGTCCAAATTTCATCCAGATAGAGGCAGTGATGGTGTTTTAAGATCAGATGCCATTTCTTGTGTCTTCAAGGCTCTCTGTTTTTGATTATTTTGTTTTTAAAGTGGGTCAGGAGCTCTTGATTTCACACAAGACAGGGGTCTTACTACAGGTCCCAGGACCATTCAGCTTCTCCCTCTGCTGAACAACAGTCTTCACCACTCCCACCCAACAGTATCTATTGCAGAACAGGAGTCTCAGGCATGGTTACAGCTCCCTGTCTCCTTCTCATCTATGTGAAGAGAAGACGCATTTGCTGATGGTAAGCTCTCACATAGCAGCATCCATGAGTAATGCTCTGGTTGTCTATGAAAATGTCCCATGCTGGCTTCCCATAGAATACTGAGACATGCTAGATTAAAAGATTGTGGAAGCTTAGGAAAGGAAAGAACAGTCCATAATTGAAACATAGAAATTGCCATTCTGGATCAGAATCGAGGTCCACCTAGGCCAGTTATAGCTCCAGGGCGAGCTGTTCCTTTGACATCACTCAGTCTCTCATTAAGCATCTTTCACTTTACAGGCCCATATCTGTACTACACTTAGAATCCTGTGACTGACCCCACTTTTAGATTGCATACCCAGGTCAAAGGACCCGACGCCTTCAGAAGGTCCAACTGGGTTCTGACACCTGCTATAGACTTTTTTCAGGACTTGTGTTCACTATGAAAATGCAGTGTTAGAAAACAGAGCCAGACGTGTACCCAGAAGCCTCCTACTGCAAGACAAACCCAAGAAAGAAACCAACAGGACTCCACTGGCCATCACATACAGTCCCCAGCTAAAACTCTTCCAACGCATCATCAGGGATCTACAACCCATCCT
>NC_133769.1:322489857-322518041 GCF_003597395.2 Chelonoidis abingdonii
ACGGGAGCTCCCCACCACCTCGTGTGATGAAACGCAAGTCATTTTTTTTATTAATATTAAAAACCATATCACAGGCATATATGATGCCAATGTTATATAATTTTATTATTCCATATCGGGGTTATGGGGGAAAAGTTAATAATACCCATGAAAGATGAGAGGCTTTTTTCCCCACTTTTATTAACGTATCTCTCGCCAATCTGTGCTTTCTCTTGGTTGGTAAGTTCCAACTCCTTTCTTGGAGCTTTTTCTATCCTTTTATCTTCGTGGCAGCCTACTGTTCCTTATTTCATGGTTTCCTATCCTCAAAGTCTCTTGCAACTATTTTATTTTCTGTTGGTACGTTCCATAATGCTTTCACCATCTCTACTTAGTTCTTCCTTGGTTTTTTTTTTTCTTAAACTTTGCACAGTCTTTCGGAAGGAGTCTGCACTGATGGAGCAAGCAGTATTCAAGATCCTAAAAAAAACACAGAGATCAAACTGTTAATACAAGAGTCCTGCATTGTTTTTTAAGAAGTTTTGTGAATAGAATGTTAAGCATCATTTACACTTATGAGCCATAGCACAGAGATAGAGGCCGCAGCTGCCGATAGAGATGGCGAGTTTCCCCACACCGGTCACGTTGGAAAAGGGGACTAGGGGGGCTTGCCACGTGGCTCACCTGGGAAGGGGTGGGGTTGCCTTACTTGTGTGGGAGGCATGGGAGGTCTGTACTTGTGGAACAGCAAAGGCAGCTGCAAGGGAAAATAACTGAACCCTACACCCACAATCTGCACAGCAGCTACATCTCAGAGCCATCTTGCACACGCAGCTCACCTGGGAAGGGTGTTGGGGGTGGGGTTGCTTCACTCTGGAAGCATGGAGGTCTGTGGCTTGTGGAAGCAAAGAGCAGCTACAGGGAAATCAATGGGCATTTTCCACATTAGGATGCTTTGCAGGCGGCCATAGCCCTCCCTGCTCCCAAACATTTGCTCCTTTATAAAAGCTTCTTACCAGGAACAGGCTCCTCTGCTGGTTTCCTCACTACCAAGTCCCAGCAGCTCGACTGGACTAGCTATCTTCCTGGCTGGAAAAGTAGCTCCTGCCTGCATGACTCCTGGGAGTTCAAACCTCAGTAGCCTCCCTCTCGGGTTAACTTTCTAAACCTCCCCCTCCTTCTCCAGGCTCTGAGCCCAGGGCAGTGGGTGCAAGCGATACCAGAGAGGCTAAGATGCTGGATAAGTCCTAATACCCTGGAGGCAATAAAACCGCTGGAGTGAGTGTCCACAACTGATGACCAGCGCTGTCACCAGCGCTGGGGGTCTCGCACACCGCGAAGCAGACCAGGTCAGCCAGCGCTGCGCTATGCAAACAGGGAGTCTTGCGAGCGCTGGCTGAGCTTTTTAAGTTACGTAGAACCTGCTAGTTTGCCCAGCGCTGTAACCCCCTCGCCAGCGCTGCTCTGCAACTGCAGTTGTAAGGCCAAAGTCCTAGGTCTAAGTGGCAGAGAGTCAAATAAATTTTGTGGATGTTTGCTTTACTGTTTACATCAACAGAAGTCAATTTAAGCAGTGTTCCCTGTGCTGATCTTGTGCTCATTTAACCTAAACCTCATCTGGGAATGCTGACAGGTGTCAGGCTGTACGTTGGATAGTGATTTGTATCTCAGTCATCTTGCTATAGAAAGAGATTAGGACACTGGTAGTACTGGAGAGATAGGCTGCATCAAGAGTTGGTTTTATTAGTTCCAGCCTGAGTAAATGTGGGTGACCGACTACTCTCTTTAATGACACTGACCATAGGGCTCAGGGAAACCTGATAGTGTAATTCAACTTGTTAGGCATCCCAGTATCAACTTGTTTAGCATATCCTTTAATATTCCAGGGCCGTATGTTGTCAGATTTGTCAGTGGAGAACAGATTTCCTGTGCCATGTTCTGAGAAAGGGTGCTGCACCCGCCCCCCCCCCCCCCCCTTTGCCATTCTGAATGTGATCGTTTGAGAGCTGGAGATAGAGTTGCCAATCTAGACATGCATGATTATTTCTGTAAAACAGGGCCAAGATACGTTCCAAGAGAAGGCATAAAATTTAAACTATTGGTGTCCTTTCCCTTTCCATCTCTGTACGTGTTTTTCTGCTCTGGTGTTGAGTATCTTCCTTTCATGTTTTTTCTCTGATAGATCATCTAAGAATCTCTATAATCTGTGGACAAGAGTGGGAAGGTGATGTTTCTACCTAGCATGTGTTAGATCTGTGAGCTTTAACTTCTTTTAGTAGGATTTTCGCATTAGAAGTTTTAGAGGTTAGATGTAACACACATATCTAGGATGGGCAATCCAAAACTGGGCCTTTTGCTTGCTCAGAGTGGGAATAGAGCTTCAATATCGCTAGGGAAATGCATTTGTTCTGATCAGGATGAGGATGCATGCTCTGCACATCACTGATATTCTTCTGAAGCAAGAAGAAATGATTTAGTCATGTGGTTAATAACTCAGGAGATCTGAGTTCCCCTTCTCTAGTAAATAGATTTCCTACCTAGGCTCTGACCATCTCTCTGTGCCTCAGTTCACCATTTGTTAACAGGGAATAATTGCCTAACTCACCAGAGATGTTGTGAGAGCGTGAATCACAAAAGCCTGGAAAATTCTCTCAAATACTATGGGTGACGATGAGGCATCGAAGTACAAGCGCATAAAGTCTTAGTTAAGAAGTGGTCCGTATCTCCTCACTTAAATGGTGGTCATCTGTAGGCCGTGTCACTTTTCAAAGGTTAGTAAGGATGGCATTTCTTCAGTCTCTATGGCTCATTGAATTGTATGTTCAGTCCAAATTTCATCCAGCTAAGAGGCAAGTATGCGTGTTTTAAGATCAGATGCCATTTCTTGTGTCTTCAGGACTCTCTAGTTTTTGTTATTTTGTTTTTAAAGTGGGTCAGCGAGCTCTTTGATTTCACACACGACAGGCTTACTACAGGTCCCAGAGACCATTCAGCTTCCTCCCTCTGCTGAACAACAGTCATTCACCACTCCACAACCAGTTATCTATTGCAGAACAGAGTCTTCCAGGCAATGTTACAGCTCCCTGTCTGCCTTCTCATCTATGTGAAGAGAGGAAGACGCATTTGCTGAATGGTAAGCTCTCACATAAGCAGCATGCCATGAGTAATGCTCTGGTTTGATCTTGAAAAATCTCCCATAGCTGGCTTCCCATAGAATACTGAGAATGCTAGATTAAAAGATTGTGGAGCTTGGAAGGATAAGAACAGTCCATAATTGAAACATTAGAAAATATGCCATTCTGGTCAAGCAATCGAGGTCCACCTAGGCCAGTTTAGCTCCAGGCGAGCTGTTCCTTTGACATCCTCAGTCTCTCATAGCATCTTTCACTTACAGGCCATATCTGTAACTACACTTAGATCTGTGACTGTACCCCACTTTTAGCTTGCATACCCAGGTCAAAGGACCCGACGGCCTTTCAGAAGGTCCAACTGGTTCTGACACCTGCTATAGGACTTTTATTCAGGACTGTGTTCAACTATGAAAATTGCTAGTGTTAGAAACAGAGCCAGACGTGTACCAGAAGCCCCTACTGCAAGACAAACCCAGAACGAAACCAACAGGACTCCACTGGCCCTCAACATACGTCCCCAGCTAAACTCTATCCAACGCATCATCAGGGATCTACACCCATCCTGGACAATGATCCCCACTTTCACAGGCCTTGGGTGCAGAGCCAAGCCTCGGCCACAGACACTGCCAACCTGAAACGCGTATTCTCACCAGTTAACTGCACCACAGCACCATAGTACTCTAGCTTCAGGAACACCCATGCCAACAACCTCCTGATGCCAACTCTGTCACATACTCAACACCAGCGACATATCACAGGACCTAACACAGATCAGCACAGCTCACCGCGTTCATGCACCTGCACGTTCACCCAATGTAATATTACGCATCATAGCCAGCAATGCCCCTCTGTATGTAACATTGGCCAAATGGACAGCCTTACGGAAAGGAATAAAATGGACACAAATGACATTAGGAATGGCAATATACAAAAACCTGTGGAGAACACTTCAAACCTTCCCTGCCACACTATTAGCAGACCTTAACGTGGCTTTCTGCAGCAAAAAACGTCAGGACCGACCTTCAACTGCTGAGCTCAGTTTCATTAGTTCATCTGCAAATTTGACACCATCAGCTCAGGATTAAACAAAGACTGTGAACGGCTTGCCAACTACAAAACCAGTTTCTCCTCCCTTGGTTTTCACATCTCAACTGCTAGAACAGGGCCTCATCCTCCCTGATTGAACTAACCTAGTTATCTCTAGCTTGCCTGCATATATATACCTGCCTCTGGAAATTTCCACTACATGCATCTGACGAAGTGGGTATTCACCCAAGAAAGCTCATGCTCCAAAACGTCTGTTAGTCTATAAGGTGCCACAGGATTCTTTTCTGCTGATATTTCTTGATATGATAAAGTACTTAGCATCTCCTGAATTTCTAAATGAACTTGGCACTAAAGAGGTGTCTCAAAGCATCAAGACATGCAATTCTAGGCATGCTAGCACATTCAAATACAGCCTGATAAAACAGGGTAAAAAGAGCACCATATAAACCATTGCATGCCTACGGAATAAAGCTCGGTAAATTGTCACTCCTGTATTTCCAAACTGCAAAGTTTTAGCCACCAAGTGTTCAGACAGTTTTTATTCATATATTGTTATGTACTGGTACATATGAAAGACCATAAACAAAGGGTAATGATAAATGGTGATTGTATGAGGTTATAAAGGTGGATGTGCGTGGGGTGGAAATGTACATCCAAAAGAAAGTGGTGAAGGTGGGTGGGTGAAGGGTGGTTTGTTTTTTGTTAAATTAGCTGGAATGAGATTAATATCATGTAAATTAATTTCTCAGGTATACCTCTCTATGGGGTGGTGACAACACTGAAGAAATAAAAAATTTAAAAGGGGATAAGAAAGTTAAGAAACAGGCAGGATATAAAATAACTCAGGAAAAAATAAGCTAATATATTCACTGTGAGTATAACAAATCCTAAATACCTATAAAATCTGGAGCTTCAGTACTTATAAATGTACTTGTGATATTTACAGATCTGTGGTGTGTGCGCGCAAGCTGCATACTGGTATCCTACCCAAAAAGATATGATTTGGCATTCTAACCAACTGAATGATGTTGAATAGCAGCAAAAATGTCAGACTTCTCTCTCATTTGTTCCAGGACTTCAAGATATGATAGAAATTTCTGCATAAATATAGATGCAGAAATGCTTCTTATTAAAAAGACTATCCAAAGCATGGAATGTTTACAGCACTCATTACATGATTTAAAAAGAAGTTCATAAGGCACAAAAGCAAGATGACTTAAAACTTCAGTAATTTCAGGTTAGGAACTTTCTAGCAGGAAGACATAAGAACGGCCATACTGGGTCAGACCAAAGGTCCATCAAGCCCAGTATCCTGTCCTCTGACAGTAGCCAATGGAAGGTGCCCCAAAGGGAATGAACAGACAGGTTATCAACAAGTGATTCATGCCCTGTCACCCAATCCCAGCTTCTGGCAAACAGAGTCTAAGGACACCATTCCTGCCCATCCTGACTAAGAGCCATTGATGGACCTATCTTCCATGAATCTATCTCCTTTTGAACCCTGTTATAATATTGGCTTTCACAACACCCTCTGGCAAGGAGTTCCAGAAGTTGACAGTGCATTATGTGAAAAAATAATTTCTTGTGTTTTAAACTTACCTATTAATTTCATTTGGTGGCTCCTTGTTCTTGTATTATGAGAAGGAGTAAATAACACTTCCTTATTTACTTTCTCTAAACCATTCATGATGTTATAGACCTCTATCATATCCCCCTTTAGTCACCTCTTTTCCAAGCAGAAAAGTCCCAGTCTTATTACTCTCTCCTGATACGGAATCTGTTCCATACCCCTAATCATTTTTGTTGCTCTTTTCTGAACCTTTTCCAATACATCTTTTTTTGAGATGGGGTGACCACATCTAAATGCAGTATTCAAGGTGTGGGCAAACCATGGATTTATATAGAGGCAATATGATATTTTCTGTCTTATTATCTATCCCTTTCTTGACGATTCCCAACATTCTGTTCCGGTTTTTTGACTGACGCTGAACATTAAGCAGATGATTTCAGAGACCTATCCACAATGACACCAAGATCTCTTTCTTGAGTGGTAACAGCTAATTTAGACCGCATCATTTTATATGTATAGTTAGGATTATGTTTTCCAATGTGCATTTATCAACATGAAATTTCATCTGCCATTTCGTTGCACAGTCACCCAGTTTTGTGAGATCCTTTTGTACCTCTTCGCAATCTGCCTGGTACTTAACTATCTTTAGTAGTTTTGTATCAACTGCAAATTTTGCCACCTCAGTGTTTACCCCTTTTTCCAGATCGTTTATCAATAAGTTGAACAGCACTGGGCCCAGTACAGATCCCTGGGGGACACCACTATTTATCTCTCTCCATTCTGAAAACTGACCATTTATTCCTACCCTTTGTTTCCTATCTTTTAACCAGTTATCAATCCATGAGAGAACCTTCCCTCTTACCCCACGACTGCTTATTTTGCTTAAAAACCTTGGGTGAGAGACCTTGTATTTGTTTTAAACCTGCTGCCTATTAATTTCATTTGGTGATCCCTAGTTCTTGTATTATGGGAATAAGTAAATAACTTTTCCTTATCCACTTTCTCCACATCATTCATGATTTTATATACCTCTATCATATCCCCCTTTAGTCTTCCTCTTTCCAGCTGAGAGTCCTAGCCTCTTTAATCTCTGCTCAATGAGACACGTCAACCCCCTAATATTTTAGTTGCCCTTTTCCGAACCTTTTACTACAGTGCCAGTATATTTTTTGAGGAATGAAGAGACCACATCTGTATAATATTTGAGGATGTGGGCGTACCATCAGATTTAATATAAGGGCAATAATATATTACACTGAGTCTACAATTTTTCGAGAAGTCGTCTGCTTTAGAGATCAAAAATACCATCATAAATACCAGCATTATTACTGTTGCTGGAATTCAAATATGACAATTAAAACAACTGATTGGCTACTGTTTCTATAGACCAATTTAAGTTTTTATTTAATCTATGCTATACTTGTGTAAGTGTAAGATTCTTAATCAAATTGATAACCTAGGTCTTTTCATGTGTTTAATGGTTGCCTTTACATGATAATATTTCACCCCTGTCCTTCTTTATGTACACTTTTTAAAAATCAAGAAAAGGGTTATTAATTAAAATGTGTTATGAACAAAATAGGCCAAAAACTATTATGTACATTCAGTTTAGTCCTATTAGTGTCTACTCAGCGGATTCTTGCTTGTCTCTTGTTTCATTAAATGGAGGCAATCTCTTGTCACTGTCCGCAATAGTCTGGCAAGCACTGATGGGCTCCATTTGTTTTGATAGGCAATTTCTCCATTGTTGCAATGTCCTGGATGAAATCGTCGCGATGTCGCGCTCCTCTCCGACAGCTTCGGTTGAAAAAAATCTACATGAGTGTGGCAAAAAATGGTATCTTTTAGTGACATGTTGCAACAAGGCTTTGTATGCCTTGAGGGAGGTTTTCCACCAACAACCTGTAGTTGTACTGCCTTGTTGTTTACCGAAAAAATTTATTGCCACTAACTTGAAGGCTTTCCATGCCATCTGTTTCTTGCCACGCAGTTGCATGGTCAATGTGTCATCTCGAAGGAAGTTCACGGAATTCTGAGGACCAACAAAGACAACCTTCCTTCTATCTTAGCTTCCACTTAACCTTGAAATTTTCCACGGGAGGTACATTGACAGCTGCTTGTGTTTTGTCAATGGTCTTGAAAAGTTCTTCATCGGACCAGCTTGATGTGTAAGGGGGTAACAATTCTCCCTTGATTCAACAATGTGTGTGGATGCTGAACACTTTTCCTCCCAGGCTCCAATGACTGTCGGAGTGGCCAATCTTTCCTTGATGTAGTGGGAACCTTTTGCACGATTATCCCATATCAGAGGGAAATGCAGCACTTTGTGTATCCAGTCTTTGCAGACCAAGCAAGAGAGCACAACCTTCAACTCGCCCACTGTCTGCCACTTGATGTTTGGTCCATAGTTTATGCACATCAAAAGTTGTTCATGTTGTCCATAGGTTTCCTATCATTATGGAACTGCTATGACCAAACTGGATTAGATGGCAAACATTGCCATTATGCAGCCAAAACAGCTTTAAGACTAGTCTTCGATAGAATCAATGAACAGTTTCCCTCGAGTTCCGGATCGTGCACGATGTGAGGGCTGCCTCACACCATCGATGTTGTATGCACACGGCTACAAGATCACCTTCCATCGAAGAGAATGCGACAAGATCCTTTTGATTGGTCACGGAAATGGAAAACCCTATCACCACCTGCAGCGAGATTTCACTGCTGTAGTTCTGGCCCAGAGCTAGACTGAGCCAATCAACAATTTTAAGCACCATTTCGTTTCTCAGTGACCCAGAATTAGTAAAAGTTTGACTACATTTATCTTCAGAAGCATTTTTGGCTGTAGAGTGTTATCAGCTTCTTATTCTCTATCCCCATTTTTAATTGATTACTTAACATTCCTGTGTGCTTTTTTTGACCACCTCTGCACACTGTGTGAACATCTTCAGAGAACTATCCACGATGACTCCAAGATCTTTTTCCTGACTTGTTGTAGCTAAATTAGCCCCCATCATACTGTATGTATAGTTGGGGTTATTTTTTCCAATGTGCATTACTTTACATTTATCCACATTAAATTTCATTTGCCATTTTGTTGCCCAATCACTTCATCAACAGTGAAGACCGATGCAAAGAATTCATTTCGTTTCTCCGCAATGGCCTTATCTTTGAGTGCTCCTTTAGCATCTTGATCATCCAGTGGCCCCACTGGTTGTTTAGCAGGCTTTCTGCTTCTGATGTATTTAAAAAAATGTTTGCTATTACTTTTGGATTCTTTGGTTAGCTGTTCTTCAAATTCTTTTTTGGTCTTTCTAATTATATTTTTATATTTCATTTGCCAGGTTTTATGCTCTTTTCTATTTTCCTCATTAGGATTTAGGATTTATCTTTTTAAAGGATGTCTTTTTGCCTCTCTCTGCTTCTTTTACTTTGTTGTTTTACCACGGTGGCTCTTTTTTGGTTCTCTGTTTTTTAAATTGGGGTATACATTTAAGTTGAGCCTCTATTATGGTGTCTTTCAAAAGTTTGCACGCAGCTTCTAGGGATTTTACTTTTGGTGCTGTACCTTTTAATTTCTTTTTCACTAATCTCCTCATTTTTGTGTCGTTCCCCTTTCTGAAATTAAATGCGTCAGTCTTGGCCACTGTGGAGTTTTCCTTGCCACAGGGATGTTAAATTTAATTATATTGTGGTCACTATTACCAAGAGGTCCAGCTATATTCACCTCTTGGACTTGATCCTGTGCTCCATTTAGGACTAAATCAAGAATTGCCTCTCCTCTTGTGAGTTCAGGACTAGCTGCTCCAAGAAGCAGTCATTTAAGGTGTCAAGGAACTTTACCTCAGCATCCCTTCCTGAGGTGATATGTATGCAGTCAATATGTGGATAGTTGAAATCCCGCATTATTATTATTATTATTATTGAGTTTTTTATTTTATTAGTCTCTCTAATCTACCTGAGCATTTCAGAGTCACTAACATCATCCTGGTCAGGTGGTCTGTAATATAGCCCTGCTGCTATATTCTTATTATTAAGACTAGTAATGTATCAAACAAACTGCAGAATATGATCACCATATAGAATCACTCAAACAGTTTCACAATGCCCAGTGTCCTGGACTGATTATTTCTGGTGCGACAAACCACATTTAGAAAATATATTCTGATGCTAGTAATAACTAGAACTGAATTTTATTGTTTTTTTGCCATCAAAATTATGAGAATGGAAGAAAGAATTACTGGCACATTATGTTCCATTACAGTTTTAAGTCTAAGACAGATAACCCTCAGTGCTTGCTTCTAAACCTGTCACCCTGGATGTTATTTTCAAGGAGTTCAGTTTGATGTTAAAAGACATGTCATAACTTTGAGAATGCACGCGCCACTGTCCCAGAAATCTGTTTATATAGTTCATAATGTAATTACAGCTACCTTAACACAGATGAGGCAGAAGGCAGCAATATATTGAAAACTAATTGAAAAATGCAGTTGTCCAGAAGCACTTGCAGGGAAGAGGTCTCTGAAAAGCTACACAAAGCTTCAGAGTTTGAAGTGAAATTTTTGATGTTGTCACTCTCAATCTATTGAATGGCTGACAGACAATCAAACCCGTCTGGCTGGCTGGCAGCTCATTTTGCTGGCAGGTGGCAAACAATTAGACACACCAATTTGTGCCTCCTGACGACATTAAAGCATGAAACTAAGTTGTATGCAGGGCCTAGTGATTTGTGTGAAAGCATTTCAAAAATAATACTCTTCGCCGTGGCAACTCATTTCAGACTGCCACCTCCCATTATAGCTTTGAGCAGTGAAGATGACAGGCTTGAGTTACGTGCAGTGCAAGGCCGCTTCTGTTCAATCCGTCATCAGCGCCCCTCGAGACCTCAATCCCCTCCTTTCATCAATATCACCTCATCATTTACATTCGATAGTACTTGACCTGCTGCATACATTAACTACACAGAAGTCCCTTTTGATAAAATGTGCTGGAACATGTTTTGTGCTTTTATATTTTATTTATAGTTATATAAATTCTAAGAAATAATGCACTGCAACACGTTACTCTAAGCAAGTACCATTGCCAATTTCATTGTAAAAATAAATATTAAGTGTATAAATATTGTATTAGATAATAAAGGTAAACACTGCCTTGAACTTTATTTACATGAGCTTTGGTAAATTTTCATTTGACCCCAATATATATAATAAGAGGTTGCAATTTAAAAAAAATGCTTTAAAAGCACACATCTCTTTAAAAAATAGTTTGTTAATTATTTTACCATTATTCCAGTGGTTTCTTTTATAAGAATCACCATAACCCCCAATGTAAGAAATCTATATCTTGTAGCACATGGTAATGTACATAAACTTTCAAAGAAAATACCATATAAAGTATCAATTATTTTCAATTTCTTAAATAAACTAACCAACAAAAATATACCTACAAATCTACTACAGATTTTCCAACACAAATAATTATTGTAATACTTTCCTTCTAGACAAAAAAGTTTTAGGTATCGCCTGGAAACACCAGGACAGAGAACAAGTAAGCTGCAACTTACTTCAGAGATAATGGAGGAAGGACAGGAGGAAAAAATTCACAAAGCATTACAACCTAAAATACAGATGTATTGCTTCTAAGTGGCTCTCTTAATGCATTTCTATGCCAATCTCTTACACATAATTTTAAATCTACTATCAGTTATTTCTCAGCCCATTGGTTGTAACCCCCAAAACAGGTTTTAGGAAAGTCAAGGTGATCCTCTCTTTTTCTCTATTTTATAGTCTTCCATTTATTTTTTTTAGAAAAAATGTCTCCACGGCCTATGTCTTCTTATAGCTAGGAAGATAACATTGAAAACATGAACTAAGTGCAAATTGATGCCATGATACCTGACTGAACCTGCAGGCAGCTCACATTAATACTTTTGGATATGTCTGTTCTATTCATCTCTTTCTAGGCCCTGTGGACTCTGATACTGCAGCCATGACATTTGGCATTTTTCGAATTCAGTATTGTTCTATTTTGTCTTATATTACATTCTGGTTTGCCCCCCTGCCCTGCTGGGACCTTCCTGCAGCAGTCTTTTGGTCTCTCAATTGGAAATTAATTAGATTACAATGCATGCTCCCTACACTGTTCCATGGAACCAGGCAGCAGGGTGTTTTTTTCCCTCTCTTCTATGGATCAATCTCTTGCAGCTTTCCTCTATAGCAGATTTAGACCAAAGCATACACCAGAATGCTTGCCAGCACCCACAATACTTCAAAGGAGCCATTGCAGCAGATCACAAGGGAACCTGGGCACGTATACAAGCATGGAGCACTGAGCTATTTGGGGACCAAGAATCCATCTTTACAAAAGAAAACCTTTAGATTCTTCTAGTAAAGTTTATAGGTGTACAAAATCAGAAGACAATTTTAATAGCAATACCATATACACAAAAGCTCTCTGAGAATTTCCCAGTAACACCAAATGTAATAGCCAAAGCTGCCCAGGCTCACATAACTGGGGAAAACACTGAATGCTCCCTGAGTCTCAGATGGGGGAAATCAGCTGCTGCCAGTCAAATTAAAGCTGTTCACTTTTTCTAGTGACTAATTTATAATAGCTACAAGAACTGTTTAGCCAAGTAAGGGCAACTAGTACTACTTAGTACAAGTGAATGAAGATACAGGTGTGTCTTCTTTTTCCAACTTTTAATACCTGTCTTATATGAATGGGAAGGAATCAAACATAAGAACTTCCTGTTTTGCTGTCCACTGACAGGATATGCTACATTCCTTTCTGAACATGGCTCTGCTGTTACAAAATACTTTACTGATCTGCACTGGCCTTCTCTGAATTATTCTTTCCAGAGGTGGAATGTGGTATGTGTCAAACTGGGATTTGTCAACATGTATCAGGAGCACTATCTTGTTGCAACCACCCTACCCTTCCCATATTAATAAGTGGGAGGGAGCCCCCAACTAAAGTGTGGGCCAAGACATCCCTGATGAGGGTAAGAGGAGGGTATTGGCATAGAAAAGATTGAGAACCATTGATCTACGCTTGGACTAACTCCTGAGATAACTATCTGCTTTGACTAGCAGGCAGTGCATTCAAAGATTGGGACTCAGTCTTTTCAGTTACTCTTTTTCACTGAGCTTTCTTGCTGATCAAGGGAGGGAGTAAACTGGGCCACACAAACCTAGTGCAGCAAATGCTGTCAATTGCAGCGTTAACAGCAATGCCACCCAGCACAGTAAGGGGAGAGCCAATGGTCTGCCCATTTCCCAACTCCATTACATCCCTTCTCCCACACATGCACTGAGTGATGCAGGTAGCCAGTGCAGGGGCACCTCCTCACACACCTGTGCCACTGCATTAGCCAGGACACAGTTTGACCCTGTAGTATTAAGAAAATAAAACCAACAAAATACTTAATATCTATACAACATTAATAAAGTTATTAAAAAGCTGACAAGTGCATATAACCTTAGGCCCTGAATCTGTACTGAGAACCATTAATGTAGACGCACAAGTTCACCTGGAGTCTCACTGAAATTAATAGGACTGTGCGGGTGAAGATTCTGATGAAGGCTTAGAGCCCACATGCAGTGCTACAATCAAAAAGGAAAATTAATATGTTAAAGTTCGAGTATTTACTATTTCTTAGGTAACTGTCATGTAATTTGTAAGTAGTGTACATGCTGTACTACTAAACGTAAAAGGAGATAGCTTTGAATATATTTGGGAATATGATGGTTGCTCACACAGAAAAAAACCTGAAAGGTTTTTCATCTATTTTTCCCCCCTTGAAACCAACCCAAATTACCATATGTAAGTTGATGAATGGGAAAAAAAGCTTCTTCCTAATAAAGTAGGCAATAAGTAGACTGTCTCTCTGAAATGATCAAAAGAACGAAGATATTTTTGGGAAGATCACATTCCCTTTTTGACATTCCAGTCCCAGTCCATTCCCTGCCTCTCTTTTCCAACAGGTACAATCTCACTGCTTATTAACTAGTCCACTGAGGCAGCTTCCAACAATTTTGTCTTATCAGCTTCACTATACTTGTGCAATGAAAAGTGCTTCCTAACATCATAGAAGTTTTTATCCAGCAATTTTCATTTATCCTTTTTCTCCTTACTATTTACATTAATCTGGAACTAGTGACTGGATTTTGTTTCCATTAACATTTTATGGATAATAATTTAATCCTCTATAATGAGAATTTTTGTGTGTATTTCATACTTCTGTAGTGGTTTTCCTTTATCACATTTTAAACCTGAAATATTTATTTTTGAAGTATCCTCAGAATTTTTTTTTTTCCAGGATGTGGTTATACAAATCGTAAGTAATATTTCTAAAGCACTATTTTATAGTTTTGCCACACATCAGAGCTTGTGCTGGATTGTTTAATTCTTTGTTTAACTGATTCTTCTTTTGCATAGGTTAAGGATGAACACACTATACAAGTAACTCCTTTTTTGCAGGATGTTGTCAATTGTATCTCTCAACACAACTCTTACATTAAGACTTATTCAGCTGGTGTGGTTGCCTCAAATTAAGCTACTTCAACAGCAGTGTGAGCATTTTCAGTTAACCATGAAAAATAAAAAAAAAAATATAGCTCTCAACGTAAAATGTGTTCCCTTAAAATATATAAAAAAAGCTGGGCTTAAAAACTTTAAAAATGAAACACAGGACTCAGTCTCAATCTTGTTCTTATGGAAGTATGCACACAATCTGGCATGACTGATTTCACTACTGGAAGAGGACTGGTATGGCAAACATTTGGAAATATTTTGTTGGGACTCCACACAGCCAGTCTCTTGTACATAAACAGAGACATTTTCCCATTCAAAATATGGTTTTAAAAGAGAAAAAAGTTTTACTACATCAACAGTTCTTTAAAACAGGATTGTTCTTCCAGCACCAATTACAGTTTTACTTGGTGCTTAGAGAGAAAAACAACATGAATAACTTTTGCAGACACTGCATGGTCTGGTTTTAGTAATGCCATGAAGAAG
Organism: Chelonoidis abingdonii; assembly: GCF_003597395.2. Taxonomy (NCBI): domain Eukaryota; kingdom Metazoa; phylum Chordata; order Testudines; family Testudinidae; genus Chelonoidis; species Chelonoidis abingdonii. Next base: position 322,504,600 of record NC_133769.1, read on the forward strand.
TAAAGCAACTGTATTTTCTTAATACTATCTAATCTGAATTCACACTGGACTATCAACATGTTAACAAATAAATACTCCAAATCTCAGCATTACAACAATATAAAATAATTAACTCAGCCATATACCTGTCAAAGGAGTGAAACTGCATGGGAAGAATTGACTGAGCTTCCCTCTTCAACGCAGGATCTGGGTAAGGGATAGGATCAGGACCACACTCTGCAATTTCAATGGGGGCTGCCACAAGGCTTTTTAGTATCTCCTTGACATTCATGCCTTTGCTTTGGCTGATGCTGGATATTGAAGGTGCAGGCTTCAAGATTTCACTGGGACTTTCTGTTAAGCTTTCCTGAGATTTCTTTACCTCAGAAGACAAAGTAGACAATAATTCACTCATAGCATCAGGGCCTGTGCTTGTCTCTAAATCTGTCCCATTTAAGATGCTGGGCATCTGCTCCTCTCCAATACCAGAATCTGTATGAGGAATGGAGCTTTCCAGCTGAATATCTTCAACTGGTGTTGGTGTTTCTTTTTCCTTGATATTCTCTGGAAATACAGCAGGAGTCTCTGTAGTGAAAAAAGGTTATAAACAAGATTTAAAGCTTAGTCTGGAGTTGTATAACAAATATGTCACTGAAGCTTTATAAGATAGAAGCTATCAAGTCTTAGAAAGCATATAAATCTTAGCAAATTAACAACAGAGAACGCAACCCTGCAGTGCACACAAAACCTCCATTGGATTCTATGGACATTTTCTGCACATGATGGGCTGCATAATGCAGCCCAGAGTTGTGCTACATAATCTCAGTGACATTTTAAAAAATACAACCCATTCCTTACAAAGTTATTAAATGGCAGGATACTGCATGCTAGAACATAGCTTGACATGTTTATTGTGGTGGTCTAAACACACTACTCAGTTGCAAATCCGATGTCAAAACATTAATTTACATATATTACCAGTAAGGACACTGGAAATATGTGCAAAAAAGTTATGCTATTTCATAACTTTAAAATTCAAGTGCTTAATATATCTACTGCTTTCAGGACAATTTAAACTTCCATTTAAAAGAAAATTAAGTCTCTAGCCTTTCTGGTATCCTAGATAACATATAAATATGAACCAATGCTGTGAATCCTTCGTGAGTCTCTAAACAAGACAGACAAATAGCTCAAAACTCCAGTAGGGCTTTTTGGCACATATTGAGAGAAGAATGAACACAGCTTTCAGATCCCAGGTTGATTCAAATCCCCAATATCAACAGAAACTGAGGGGATGGGGGAAGTGAAATCAGTGGAATTTTGAAAAATGTCCAGAGCCCCTATTAATAACATCTTGCAAATGTCTGCTTTTATCAACTATTTACAATGAAACACACAAATAACAACTTCACTATAAAAGCATAGCAATCTGATGCTCCCATTGGAATCCGGCTAGAGTTGTGAAGGCCTGCCTCAGATGGTCAATATTTCAGATTACTCTTCAGGGAGACACACATTGTGGTTATCTTTTCAATGCCAAAAAGCCTGAACTCAAACTGAAGATTTGTTATTTATAATATCCATTTATTTGTATTAAGAACACTTGAGATAAAAACCCTGAAAGTAAAATTTGAACAGTCTAGATATAAATTATGGCCTCATGTATTTATTTGTTATTTGTATTTGCCTTTGTGATTCTGAGAAAATGGCAAATCTGGTTACTTTGGAAGATAATATCCTGCAGTATATGTAAATAAAATTCTGTTTTATTAAAGGGTTCTAAATAAAATAGTTATATTGTTAAAAAATCAGAAATTGTATGGTAACAGTTTATGATCTGAAATTGTAATAGACAAGTGGACTATAATGTCAAAACATTATAAAAGCATATTAGGTACAAATATATTGTATCTTTATTTATATCCACACACACAGACACACACACAAACATATATGTATTTATATTGTATATGTGATCTGTATAGAATATATGTGTATATTATACATACATGCCTTTGAACTAATTTCAACTTAGAACAATTCATATACAATTATATAACAACGTTATACACCATATACTGTCAGATGACCTCTTGATGTCTCTTCCAACCCTAATCCTCTATGATTCTATGAACTGCAAGCCCTAGAGAAGACCCAAGGAAAATGATTTGTTACTAGGAACACTGTTTTCTTCTTCTAAATGTTGCATGCACTCCCCATGACACACACCTACTTTCACAAACAGAATAACTTGTCTTTTCCAAAGTAGATACCAACCCCACTTTTGAAATCAGGAAGCAGAAACTGGATTTATGTATTGCAAAGTTGACAGCCACTTGAAAAGATATATTCCCACTACACACACATTGTCTGCTAGAGTCCACAGAATATTTATCATCATAGATATCTAGCATGATAGAGTTTAGAAAAAGTAATCAGATCAGTGACATAATCTTAATAGATTTTTTGAGACTAAGTTTCCCAATACAAAAATAAGAAAGATAAGTCTGAACTGGAGGGAACAAGGGGCTTTGATATCCAGTTCAAGAACACTGTTGCTCTGCTTAAGCTGAAGCTGCTTTATTGGTTTCCTATGAATATCCTGTTTCTTGGGAAGACGAGTGGGTCAAACTGACACTCTAGAGCAGACAGTAAATATTCATGTTGACTAAATTCTGCAGAGGAGGAGACAGTGACTATATACAGTATCATTCAAAAGTAGACACACTAAAAGATGGCCCATAGTTTGAATCATCATCTGGTTTACAATAAAAATCCATAATCTACATGTACAAATGTAGGGAATTTAGTATTATGATATATTGCTTCCTGTATAAAGGAATTTCTCTGAAATTGCAAAATATCATACATACAATTTTCAGCTACCACCACTAGGGTTATTTTAAACAAAGTAAAAATACCTCTTTATTCTCTCCCTAAGCAAAAGTCAAGCCCAAATGCCAGTGCACTTTCTGAGGTTCAAACTGAAGGGTGAATTATACTTTAATCTGGCTTTGTAATAGCAAAGTGTTTCTACTCAGACACACAATTTTGATATGCAGCCATTACAACATACCTGACTAAATCACAAAACTGGGAAATGTTAAGATTAACTTAAAATTATTTATTCATCCATCTAAAATTTAAGACTGAAATATATCATATTTCCCAAAATATCCGCAAACAAAAGAGCATTAAGAAAGTTAACTTGCTCTATTGTCCCCGTTTATTACAGACATTTCAACTCTAAGATTAAATTTGATTTATTTATGAATGCAGTCTAGACCCTGATTATTAAACTATAATTATGGATTGTTATTTACAATAATTTAGATATATGAAAAAAGCTTTAAATAAAGCCACTGTACATACAAGTATATTAAAAGGTATTGTACTTTCAGTGAGATCAAACTTGTAACCTCATTCCTTTATTGCCATTCCACAGTATCAATTCCATAAGAAACTGACTGCATTAAACCTACTGAACAGTGTCTTTGATTTATTATTATGAACAGTAATTTCTGCATAAGACTTACATTTTATAATATTTCTTATTGGATGCATTAAAACTATTTTCCAAAATATCACAGTCCCAATAAGTAATATACTTTAAATGATCCAAAGTTGCTTTTTATTTGTGGCCACTCTGCATGCTGCCTCTGCCCGCAGGCACCACCCCCACAACTCCCTTTGGCTGTGGTTCCTGGCCAATGGGAGCTGCAGAGCTGGGTGGAGGGCAGCACGCAAAGTTGGCTGCCGCACCTCTGCCTAGGAGTATCCAGGACAGGTCGCTACTTGCAGGAAGCCTCCTTAGCAATGCCTTGGATCTGACACCCTGCACCGCCTCCTGTGCCCCAACCTGCTGCCCTGAGCCCCCACCCCCCACACCTAAACTCCCTCCTTCTTAGTTAACCAGCATTTTTCACTTAGCTGCACCCCCCATTCTCCCAACATGTTGGATAAAACAGCTTTTACTGTATTTAAGTGCCAGATATGCTAAACATTCATATGGCCTTTCATGCTTCAACTACCATTCCAGACGACCTGTTTCCATGCTGATGATGCTCGTTAAAAAAACCATGTGTTAATGAAATTTGGGAATGAACTTCTTGGGGGAGAATTGTATGTCTCCTGCTCTGTGTTACCCGCATTTTGCCATATTTCATGTTATAGCAGACCGAGAGGATGATCCAGCACATGATGTTCGTTTCAAGAACACTTTCACTGAAGATTTAACAAAATACAAAGAAGGTACCAATGTAAGATTTTAAAGATAGCTACAGCATTCACATCTGAGGGTAACAAGGTGTGGAGCATGCTTTCAGAAGTCTTAACAGAGCAACACTCTGATGCGGAAACTACAGAAACCGAACCCCCCTACCCCCGAACTAACCTTCTGCTGGTGGCATCTGACTTAGATGATGAAAATGAACATGCATTCTCCACACTGCTTTAGATCACTGTTGAGCAGAACGCATCATCAGCACTGATGCAGGGGTCAGCAACGTGTCCGTACACTGACACAAGTGTCCACGAAAAAAAAATTGAGATCTGTGGGGGGGCATGCACAGCCAGGCAGCTCTGCATGCTGCCTCCATCCCCACTCCATCCCCACTCCCCCACAAGCACTGAATCTGCGGCTCCCAACCCATTGGCTGGGAACCACAGTCAATGGGAACTGCAGGGGCAGCACTAGCTGCTTGAGGTAAGTGCTGCACAGAGCCTGCACACACACACACACACCCTGTGCCCCACTCCTCTGCCCCAGCCGTGATCCCCCTTCTAAACCCCAACCTCTTGGTCCCAGCCCCACCCCAGAGCCTGGATTGCCAGCTGGAGCCTGCACACACACACACCCGCCCCAGCCCGAATCCCCCTCCTGCACCATGAACACCTCATTTCTGGCTCCAACCCAGAACCCACACCCCAGCCCAGAGCCTGTACCCCCTCTCTCACCCCAATCCCCTGCCGTCAGACTGGAGCCCCCTCCTGCCCCTGCCCCTACCAATGTCTGTCATTAAGTCTGGTAATTTTGTCAAGCGTCAGTCTCGCACCATGGTGGTGCTAATCCCTGAGTGGATGTATGTACTCTGGAAAGATGGCTGAAGGATGAAGGGATATATGAATCTTTAGTGCATCTGGCACATAAATATCTTGAAAAACCAGATACAACAATGCCATGTGAACACCTGTTCTCTCAGTCATGTGGCGTAAACAAGAAATGGGCACCATTATCTCCTATAAATGTAAACAAACTTGTTTGTCTGAACGATTAGCTGAACAAGAAGTAGGACTGAGTGGACTTCTGGCTCTAAAGTTTGACATTGTTTTATTTTTGAGTACAGTTATTTTTGTACATTATTCCACTTTTTCAGTTCAACTTTCATAATAAAGAAATGGCAATACAGTACTTGTAATTGAAAAATTGAAAAATACTATTTCTTTTTGTGTTTTACAGTGCAAATATTTGTAATAAAAATAAATATAAAGTGAGCACTGTACACTTTGTATTCTGTGTTGTAACTGAAATGAAGATATTTGAAAATATAGAAAACATCCAAAATATTTAAATAAATGGTATTCTGTCATTATTTAATAGCACAATTAATTGCACAATCAATTTTTTTATCACGATTAATTTTTTTTTTATTGCTTGACAGCCCTATTAGAAAGTTTTTAAGATGAATTACAATTTATACACAGGACCAAAGAAACTAATTGATTTAGCTATAGCACTGCATGTCAAAGTTTTATTATATTTGCATTGATTTTCTTTCATAATACTTTTGTCTTCTATGGACTGCAGGATTGGAACAAAGAGTATATCTTTTCACATATGCAGTCAAATTATATTTAGCCAATCCCCTTAAATTTATAGAGTGGGTGCTCTTAGAACAGAAGAATCTTGAGTACTTAACCCACCTTAGCTAAATGAGAAGTTAAACATGAACAGCAGCAAAAATATAACTGATTACATCTGTCTATTGTTATAACATTCTGACAGCTAGCTTGTAAATTTTCAACAACCCTCATCAGTTTTCTGTAGCATTAGGCCGTGTCAGTAGACAAAGCAGGAACATTACTAGACCTAGTGATCTTAACCCTGTCAGAAGTCGGCAGTTGGATACCAGATGCCTCTTTCTTACTGTTTTTCATTGTAACTAATGAGTTCATCTACTACATTATGGAAAAAATATGGGCTTAAGTTAAGTAAATGACATGATGTCTATGTGGTGACCTCATCTGTCACATTCCTTCCCTAAAATATCTTGTTTTACAGTGATTTACGAAGTGCATTGCCATTTTTTTTGCCTATTAAGTTATCTAAATAGTAGGAAACAAATATATAGGCTTCCTGTTATCACAAGCACGAAAATTATATTAATGTAGGTAAATATATAAGGTTTTGCTATTCCAACAAATTGACATTAAAAAGAGAGTCTGCTTTTATCTTTACCCCAAGCTTCCCAATTCTAAGTAATTAATCCAGGAGTTGGCAACCTCTGGCACGCGGCTCACCAGGGTAAGCACCCTGGCGGGCCTGGCCAGTTTGTTTACCTGCCGCCACTGGCCACGGTTCGCCGCTCCAGGCCAATGGAGGAGGTGGGAAGCCATGGCCAGCATAACCCTCGGCCTGGGCTGCTTCACGCAGCTCCCTTTGGCCTAAGACAGTGAACCGCGGCCAGTGGGAGCTACAATCAGCCAAACCTGTCGACATGGCAGGTACACAAACTGGCCCACCCACCAGGGTGCTTACCCTGGCGAGCCGTGAGCCAGAGGTTGCCGACCCCTGAATTAATCATTTGTGTATATTATGAGAACTCATTTTGTATTTCTTTGCCACATTTATTCTGTATCTTTATTACATACAAAATAAAGCTGAAAATTTGCAGAAGTCAATATCTGAAAGGAATAATTTTCAACTGCTTATAGTATGGCCAAATCAAAATCACTGTTCATGAAGCTACCAAATGCAACTCCCCGAACCATGGGCGGCAGGTATCATAGGCTGGGGGAGGCTGTGCCTCCCCAAACAGGCAGGCGTGGCCCCACCAGTGCTCCAACCCAGGCTCCCTCTGTCGCTGTGCAGTGATCCCGGCTCAGGCTGGGGCCGCGCCACCCACCCTTCCAGTGAGCAGGAGGCGCTAGCCTAGGGCAGGGACTGGCAGCTGTGGTGGTGGGGGTCTCTCTGGGCTCTGGCAGGCAGCAGGCGCAGAAGGGGTAAGACCTTGGGGGGAAGGCTAGACTCCCTGAGCCAGCGGTTCACGCACCAGCCATACCCTAATCCCACAACTAGCCCGATACCATATGTCAAAGTCCTGTTGCAAACCATGGAGATGCCAGAAAAAAAAAAAAAAAAAGTGTCTCAACTTTCTTTTTTTTTTTTTTAAAATAATGGAACGTGTTAGGTAACCTTAACAGGAGAGTTGTTGCCTCTCTAGTATAATTAAAAGCAGCACTGACATTTTTTCTATTTGCCCTTCTATCCCCATATAGAGAGCACCATCAATGAATGGTTCCTGGCCTGCTTGTCGCAAGGAAAGAACTCTAAAATCCCTTTCCATTGTCAAGTACCAGGTACTTTTCTGTACCTGTGGAAGAAGCAAGACCACCATAGAATAACCACACCTACCTACTTGGTTCTTAACCAACAAAGGACACAAGTAAATGACTCAAAATTACAGGAAACATGTACAAAGGGATTATGATGGAGTTGTGACAGAAACATGCAAAGCAAGTAAACACAACAGTAACAGAAAATGACAATGGAACAAATGTCTAACAGAGTTTTGATCTATCTTGACAAACTACTCCAAGTCCACTCTTATTTATCTCAGTTCCCGGCACTGGAAACTTCATTTTGTATCACAGGCAGAAGTTACAATGGGGAGTGGTGAGAAATCCTTGCTGTCTGGCTCTGGTCTTAGCCTGAGCAAGTTGCTGCACCAGCTGATCAGCCTGCACTGATCCTGTCACTGGCAGCTAGGCTTCCCATGTGAATTTAGCATGACTGTTTGCATGTGCGCTACTTATTAGACATGATCGTTCATTAGCTACATTTATTGAGATAGTGCTCACTCACGCTCTCACTGGCTTTCTGGGCACTGCTATTCAACTCATTTTGCTTTTCACTAATGAGATCTCATTTGCTGCTGGGCCTATTTAAAGTTTTTTTTTTCCTTTGCTAACTGAAGGATAGTAGGGAAAAGAAAGAGGAAAGGAAGAGCCCACTTGATTTACTTGACTACTTTTATATGGAGGAGGATTAGCTCAGGGGTTTGAGCATTGGCCTGCTAAATCCAGGGTTGTGAGTACAATCCTTGAGGGAACTGGCATCAAAATTTGTCTGGGGATTGGTCCCGCTTTGAGAGGCAGTTGGACTAGATGACCTCCCGATGTCCCTTCCAACCCTTATATCCTATGATTTCTTCTGCCTCCTCTACAGACTGAGTGCTTGGTTTTTCATAATCCTTTCTAGACTCATGCAGACAGGAAAGGAGGCCTCATCTATCCTGAGCTAATAACTGTATTAACCAAGCTATTTTTGCGTAACACAGCTCCTAGCCCACTGTAGATGAGGTCCTCAGTTTATGTAATCAAAAAACCCAAAACTTCTCTGCAGTGTGGAATAATTTCAAACAAATATACATGAATTGCAAACGATAAAGGTGGTATTCAAGGGAACTTTCTTGTCTTTACCAAATATTCACTAAATAATATTTTAAAGTATCTGCTGTCATGGCACTTGGAACAGTGGACAATCACTTAAAACATCATAAAAATAACAACATTTAAGAAACAATATAAAAGTCAAATAATGTGGTTATTAAAACACAGATAATGGGAGTATTTTCCAGTTAACAGCTACTGGGAAACATGTTTTTTTACTGTCTCATTTCCTCCCTCAGCCTTCCCCCCCATTCTCTGCAGTAGTGCTGCCAAGCCTTTTCCACCAACAGCATCTGCTAAGACATCTATACACCAGCTGTGAGCACCTACTGTTGGTTGCCAAACTAAACAGCAAAAGGTTTCAAAATTATTCAAGGTCTACAGGTCAATGAAGAAGTAACAATAACTGCAAGATATAGGAAAACTGAATACACAAGGGAATACTATATCTCAGTTGTAGACATTCCAGTAAACAGAGGAAAAAAAGAGTATTGAAACATGTTTTGTTTGTATTAAAAACCTACATGAATACAAGTTAAGGACAAATGACAGTGTACATTTATTGTGAACTCTATTTCCCTTGCTTTTGTAGGTTTATATAGCAGCTGACGTGCAAATTCAAAAAATATTTGTATGATGTGGAAATAATTTTGCAGATTAATTAGGGAATTTGGGGGGGGGGGGAGTAAGATGAACGAAATAGGGAGGAATCCAGGGAATGGTTCTCAATTATGTGGACAATGACATTGTCTCCACGAACCTTTGGTGTAGTAGGTTAGTTGTAACACTGACCTCCTTGAAGAGCTGTGAAACCTTGCAAGTTAAACAGTTTCTGAAGAGCTGGGCTGGGAAACCTTGCAAGTTAAACAGTTTCTGAAGAACAGTCTTCATGCAATGTTGAGATAACAGAGATTTGTGACTGTGCGAAGCAATCTCCACATGACGAGTCTAGAGATTTGAAATAGAAGTATGTTGTGGATTTACTGCTGAAGGTGACACTTCTCTGGTTGAGTACATTTGGTACAGGGACAGCAATTCTGTAGCTTTATTGGATGCATAAGTATTATCCACTTAGCCTTTGGACCACAATGACTTGAGTCACAGATATTTCTGCAAAGACAAGGAGTCTGCTGAACTTTCTACGATATTTAGTTCTGTCTAAGAAATATGGACTGAGGTGAAAATCAGATTCATTTTTTGGCAAAAAATTTGGGTTGAGATTTATGTACCACTTGTCTTTGTGGAATGTTGTATAAGGTGGTTAGCCGATGGTATCTGCAACTCCAAGACCCTTGTGTGTGAGGTAGTGTCCATAAAGTGGTTCAAAGAACACCACTACCCGGGTTCAAAAGGCCTATCCATGATTTTATTCAACATCAAATTCTAGTCCCAAAGGTTATTGGCTAGAAGATGGGAGGTAACAAAAAATTGTTAAGCTCTTTATATTTTCCCTTCTCAGGATGACAGACACTATGGTTCTCTTTCACAAGGACATAGTAGGCAAAAATATCAGTTAAGAAAATCTTTAGAGTAGCCAGGGATAACTTTGGTTACACCAGAGACAGGGGAAACCTACGTTAATTAGATCTGGACAGAAACTATCTGGAGAAAACTTTTCAGATCAATTCTATTTAGTAGCATAACACTTCCAAGCACATGGCTGTCTGGACTGCCTGGATCTCCTCAGGTAATCATAAAATGTCTTGTCCTAGAAACCCAGCAGCCATACTGTCAGGTTAAGGAACCTGAGATCTGGATGTTTTTCTACTGACAGCAAATCTTGACACAGGAAAGAGTGAATGGATGATCTTTGAACAGAAACCAGCAACTCTGAAAATCATGCCAGCTTGACTAAAAATCATTCTGAGTCTGTCCTGCTAAACATTTCCTAAGTATTCTGGGGAGGAAAGAAAACGGGGGGGTGGGGGAGCACAGAGGAGCCCTTTTTCACAGCATAAAATAGATGCATTTGATATACTGTGAAACTTTATCAGTTCTCAAGAAAAATGTGCAACACCTGTTCTGACTTGTAGTAAATGTGGCCATGTCCAAACGGCCCACCTTGCAACTAACAAACATGCCACTGAAGATCTAAGTGAAAGCTTATCTTTCCAGCTCAGGATTTTGGCTATGTTTTGGGGAGGGAGGCCACTTTTCTCCACATAGAAGACTAATTTTCTTCTGACACCACTGAAGCACCCAATCTCTCCCTTTTCTCCCTATTCTATTAAAGTGATACATGATACGCACACTGTCTGAGAATCTGTGCTGGTTACTCTCTGTTCTGTAGGAGGAAGTAATGGCCCTGAATTCTAGCAAGTTATATGCAGAGATCTAATTCCTGAAGCTTCCAAAAATCAGAGGCAATTAGAGTCTAAATTTGCATCTCAATTTAGATGAGAAGATATATACCTATGACCCCTTGAGGAACCAGCTGAAAGGACATCCACTACAAGACCTTCTCAGTCCAAGTCAACCACAGCATGAAGTATTCCAGCTGCTAAAAAGGTAACGTTACCATATCTGCGATGAGAATCTTTGTTTTTTGTACCAGATGCACAAGGGTCGCTCTTACTAACTTGCAAAGATGGTGATAAAAGGTATAGACCACTATCAGGCCTATTGCTCTCAGATAGCTCTTTTAGCTTGGACCACTGGGATGAGCTCTCACAACCTGACTTGAATTAGGACAGAGCACTGTTAGGTTCCAGGGTGGTCCCTATGAAGGTGAGAACCAAAGTTGAGGTCAAGATAGGTTTCTTTGCTTACTTGCAGATTAAGAGGTATGAACAGGGGAACTCGTATGTCTGAAGTGAATTACTATGCTGTAAGATCTTTTGAGTCAGTTGCCCAGATACAAACACACTGGCAGCATCTAACAATGTAGATGAGCTGCAATCCTAGACATGCATTTGGTGAATATCTTGGGAGCTGCTGTCAATCCAAAAAGTTCTATCTTGTGGGGCAGTGGTCATGGCCCACAATAAACCTGAAGCACTTCTTGTGCCTTTACCTTATTGAAAAGTTACATTCTAAGGGAAAACAAAATGTCATCATCATCTGATCATTGCCCAGTGAAGTCTCAGACTGTATAACAGTGGAAATAGTGACATCCTCCTGAGCCACTTTAAGAGACTCCTAGGCTCAGCACTCTGAACTTGCCAAGGCTGAAGGTATGTACTGACCTAAAAATGATGTCCTAGTTCATATTATGCAGGACAACATAATTGACATCATCATCCTGCAAGGAACCCATATAAAAGATGACACCCACGAATGATGCTGATATATTGCTGGCTGCAATCTTGCTGCCTCTCTCAGTCACTGAAAATGTTGCTTTTCTACATACATCGAGCAGGGTACTGAGGATTATAATATGAATCACCAGGAGCACGGAACGTTCACCATCTCAATAAGAATTGGCAAGATAATGGTGGTTGATGTGTTAACCATCAAATACAGACTGCCCTTCTCCCCCAGTACCCCCAGTGTATCATACCACAGACTGGGAATAGCTGGGTCACTCCAAAAAATAATTTCCTCTCTGTTGATACTCACACCTTCTTGTCAGCTGTTGGGAATGGGCCACATCCACCCTAACTGAATTGGCCTCATTAGCACTGACTCCCCACTTGGTAAGTCAACTCCTATCTTTTCATGAGCTGTATTTTTATTACTTGCTTACTGTATTTTCCACTCCATGCATCTGATGAAGTGGGTTAGAGCCCACGAAAGCTTATGCCCAAATAAATTTCTAAGTCTCTAAGGTGCCACAAGGATTCCTCGTTGTTTTTGCTTATAGAGACTAACACGGCTACCCCTCTGAGATCTGTGGTGGATAGTTCATGAAACTGACTTAAGTGGCTAGGGACCTTCATCTAAAGCAGCTCTTGCTCAAACAGGCCATATGGTCTGCTTCAGCAGAAGGTCCTTGTCAGATCGGAGGTCACCCTTGGGTTCCAAGACTGCTGCCCCTTCATGCAACGGAGCAGGTGCTTCTACGAAGAGATGGAGGAGCTGTTTCCCATTGGTTGCATAAGATCAATTGAGATCACTCCATGTCTCATGGGGACTCTTCCACACACTTCTTGCGGAAGGTGGATCAGCACAGGGATAGTGCTGGTGCACAGAATGGTGCAGGTACATCTAACCAATCCCAAGTACTGAGTAGGGAGGTTAGAGACCCTGTACCCTCAATTCTGGTTCTGGTCACGAGGTATCCATTGAGTCTGCTACTGACAACAGTAATGCCAGCACTAACTGGTAGCATACCAGGCAGCTACAGATCGCCTCTGCTCTTCCATCCCAACTTCTCCTGTGGTGCAGGACTTTGCCAGGGCTGTGTTGTTTATAGCCTCATTAGACGAACAGGTCATTGAACCCTTGTCTGTCAGCACCACATCCTGATGTTCCTTTTCCACAGTCCCGTGGAAGGAGCGATAGCCCTGAGCTCAGTGCAAGAGAATTCAGCACCGTGAAATTCCTTGGCACCATTGCAGTCGACACCACAGATGTTATCATGTCGGCTTTCACAGCCCTGCACTTTGGCACGGTCAGTCACTTTGGTATCAATGATGACTTCAGGGTTGACACTCGGTCTTTAATAAGACTAGTGAGGAGTTTAGGGACGATGGAGGGATGACAAACGGGAATGTGGATATGGAGGTGGATATTACCGCATCTGAGGTAGAGGCCAAACTTGAACAGCTTAATGGGACAAAATCGGAGGGACCGGACAATCTTCACCCGAGGATATTAAAGGAACTGGCGCGTGAAATTGCGAGCCCGTTAGC
>NC_133769.1:322519695-322521249 GCF_003597395.2 Chelonoidis abingdonii
GATTTCAATAACTCAGTCATGGGTTCGGGGTTGTTATAAATGTGTATGGGTAGGGTTTTGTGGCCTGCCTTGTGCAGGAGGTCAGACTAGATGATCATATTGGTCCCTTCTGACCTATGAGTCTATGAGACACTGCTCCCAGAGCCAGTGTGCTTGGTGTTGGCAGTAACACTTCCATCACTGTTGCTGGTTCCTGCCTCATTCTGGGTGATGGACAAGTCAAACTGATTATTCACTCCTCCAGGACTTGCTCCACCTTTATCCCTGGAATTCCAGGGCTCCTCGGCATCGAGGTTGGAATCTTCCTCCTTTTGCTCTCCATCACCCAACCCACACCAAGGACCATTTATGTAGTATTGCAGGCACAAGGATCGCACTTATTTCACATCCCAAATGTAGGATCTTGCCCCAGTGCCTCCAGGCCACCAATGCCCTATCCTTACCAGTGGCCTCAATGGAATCTGTAGGATACTCCTAGGTCATAGAGGTCACATGCCTCAGCTGACTCTAAGGCAAGGTTGCTGCACAGATTGGTGGCAGGAACTGTGGACCCACCACAGGTTCAGTGAAAATTAGTGTCTGATCTAGATCTGAATTCCAAGGAGGAGCAGTGAAAGCTACTGCTGTTTCTCCAAAAGAATGAGACAGGTTTTTAAATCTCCAGAAGTGGGGCCATATTCTGTGTCCTGTTATGCTTTACCCAGGGTATCCCCATATAAATATTTGCAAAAGATATTCAAGATACTGAATGACTTTCCATTGTAAAGATAAGTATGTGATGTGTCTTTCTGCTTAAAGACAATACAATTTTAATTGTATCATTATTCTGATGGCAAAATTTCCTATTACCTCATATGGTACCCATGAGGGCCTTGTTTTTATTTTTTTCCTCTTCTTAAATGCTTCCTGTCTTATCATTAAGAAAATTTAGAATTTATGAAGAAGTGTTGAATTAACCACAGTGAAAACTGAAATAATCCTGTATTATCCACAGATCAGATACAGCACAGGGGATGACAGTGCAAATTCGCCAACAAAGTGTACCTTTAATTAAATACTGCCCCTGGGGTGAGCCACACTGATACTATCATCAAGAAGGCTAATGGCATTTTGGGCTGTATAAGTGCGGGCACAGCCAACAGATTGAGGGATGTGATCATTCCCCTCTAATTGACATTGGTGAGACCTCATCTGGAGTCCTGTGTCCAGTTTTGGGCCCCACACTAAAAGAAGGATGTGGAAAAATTGGAAAAAAGAGTCCAGCGAAGGGCAACAAAAATGATTAGAGGGCTGGAGCACATGACTTATGAGGAGAGACTGAGGGAACTGGGATTGTTTAGTCTGAAGAGAAGAATGATGGGTGATGTGATAGCTGCTTTCAACTACCTAAAAGGGGGTTCCAAAGAGGATAGATCTATTGTTCTCAGTGGTACCAGATGACAGAACAAGGAGTAATGGTCTCAAGTTGGAGGAGGAGGTGGTTTAGGTTGGATATTAGGAAAAACTTTTTCACTAGGAGGGTGGTGAAGCACTGGAATGGGTTACCTAGGGAGG
>NC_133769.1:322522246-322524365 GCF_003597395.2 Chelonoidis abingdonii
ATAGCCGTTCTGTTCCTATCTACTGGGAGTACCAGCAATGTGGCCTCGATGTCAACATGTTAGATATTCATGACGGACGGTCTAGTCCTATGGCACCGTCTACACACGGGAGGGGGAGAGGGAGGAGCGGATACTTGCTCTTCACTGCTGCAGCATTGCGTACCAGCAGCATTCACTACACATAGGGGTGACGCTGAAAGTAGTCAAGAAATGATTCTTTCCCTTTTCTTTCCGGGGTGGTGGGATGGGGGTGGGAGGAACTGAGGAGGCTATTCCCTGAACCACTCCAGACCACTGTTTGAACCTACAGACATTGGGAGCTCAGCCCAGATGCAAATACTTTTCAAGAGACTGCTGTGTGGAATGTGAGATCGTGGAGTCCTCAGTACCCCCTCCATCCTATGCAGCGTCCAATTTTGAGGTCTCTGGCTCCATTACGTTGTCACGCAAGCGCCTTATGTGCTCTCTGCGCGCTTTTTTTCCAAATGCTTTGGGCATTTTCGGTTGTTCTGTAACAGAGCTCTATACAACCAGATTTGTCTCCCCACTACAGCGATCAGATTTAGATCTCCCGTTACGGGTCCATGCTGGAGCTTCCTTTTTGGATTTGAGCACTGCAATCACCACCCGTGCTGATCAGAGCTCCACGCTGGGCAAACAGGAATGGTAATTCAAAGTTCGCGGGCTTTTCTCTGTTTACCTGCCCGCTGCTCCGAGTTCAGATTGCTGTCCAGAGCGGTCAGTGGTGCACTGTGGGATACCACCGGAGGCCAATAACATTGTTTTCCGTCCACACTAAACCGTAATCCGATATGTTAATATTAATTTTAGCAGTTTAGCGCTACTCCTCTCGTCGGGGTGGAGTACAGAAATCGATTTAAAGAGCCCTTTATATCGATATAAAGAGCGTTGTAGTGTGGACGGGTACAGCGTTAAATCGATTTAACGCTCTTTAAATCGATTTAAACGCGTAGTGTAGACCAGGCCCCAGTTAGTCTTGTTTAGTGAATGGATGGAAGTTTAGTGGTTATAACAATACTAAAGGTGGATTGCTTATAAGCAGCCAGTGCTTCTTCCTGAATTACTAATGTTCCAGCCCTGAAGAGCCCTGACATAATTCCAACAATAGTGATAAAACATGCTACTAATATCTCACCAAACTTTCAACACAATTATCACAATAGGCTGGCAAAGAACAAACTCTTAATATACTCAGTGTAAGGCCTGGTTAATACTATATATATGCTCAATAAATATATGACTTTAACTAGTAAGAAACTTAGTACCCATTTCTGAAGGCAAAATTGTTATTGTAATATACGGTAGAGGAGACATGACGGATATAAAAACAGCCTCCTCTTAAATATTTTGATGTCCTCTGTATGTCTACCCATCTGCTCTATTTTAAAAATCTCTACTTTACTCTTTTTTTAATACACTTTTGCTACTTATATTTTATCTCAAGAACCATACTGCATATAAATGGCGAAACTAATCTTTTCTATGTTTGCTATCTGTCTTTATTTCAAGTGCCATATTTTGTACAAACAATATTAATCTTGTTTATATATACTTTTTATTGCATAAAATTTAATAAAACAAAATTTTAACATTGTCTCTGGATTGCTCTGTATGTTTTGATCTGCAAGCAGATGTGGCTAAAAATGAAATATCCTAATGCCTGCTATATAAAAAGGTGCCATAAATGTGGAACAAGAAGATAATGAGGAAATAGGATTCAAATATATTTTTGCGTTTATTTTGCAGCACTTCTGAATTAACAGCATACAATTCCTTTTATAAAGGGTAGATAAGTATACCAGTTATGTCACAACTAAGAATATTAAATTAGCACACTGACATGACGAAAAGCTCACTGAATGATCCTGAAGTAATCTTTTACTATAATCTTTTACTTCAGGATCATTCAGTGAGCTTTTTGTCACGTCAGTGTGCTAATTTAATATTCTTAGTTGTGACATAACACGTGTGTGTGTACCGACTGGATAGTGTAGTGGTTAAGAGCGCTGCCCTTTGATACGAGAGACCGGGGTTCAAATCCCGGTTGGTACCCAACTTTCCAGTAGGGGTCCTTGGGCAAAAGACCCCATGACGCTTC
>NC_133769.1:322526384-322636618 GCF_003597395.2 Chelonoidis abingdonii
CACCTGCCCTACGCTCAAAAATATGAGAGTGACCTACCGAACTAGGAGAGTCATCCGCTTGGACGTCGCCCGGATAACAAGGGTCCGCGCCAGATGTTGAGAACCAGAACAATCTGACGATAGTGGGCTACTGGAACAAAACATTCATGAACGAGACAGAGAACCTGGAAACTGATGGAATGCTACTACAACAGTAGACCTCATTATGAGAGGGGATTACTATGAAACGTATACGGGTGGATTATGGATGGAACAAAGACCATACATCCACACTTTAACTGAGGAAACAGCTAGTTACCCAATGCTTCAACATAGTAAAGAGGAAGCTGCTCTCACACGCTTGAGATAGCCAACTCCCACATTACATGTCCCCCAGCTTCAAGAAGACTGAAGAACAAGTGGATGTGCGGCCACACCGAAGCTGAAACTTCACTGCCACCCCCTCCATTGCAGAGCACAGCAGCTGATATGAGGCATAAGATCATGGGAGAAACTAGCTACAGTCAATCCTCAGAACCGATTACCACGGTCTCAGTGGAGAAGTACCATCAGATAGTATGTAGAAGAGGCCAATAGAGCCCTCATGAAATCACTACTACCACCATAATTCAAACATGACTTGGTATATGCTGCAGCCTCTGTAAATCCTGTCAGATGCTTGCTACCGATCGGAGAAACAACAAACAGTATGTACCCACCCTTGGAAAATGAGGTTGGAGGATAAGATCAAGCGGATCTCGCGAGAGACAGTTAGTAGCTGGTGGAACTACAGAAGGGTGTAGAGATAAGAGATAAGACTTGGTTACTGAAAAAAATTACATGGGCCTGACTCCATCTGAGCCCCTAGAGGACTGTAAAACAAAGGCCACAGCACTGTGCTACCAGCGCTAAGAGAATACACTAGAGAAGCAAGACACAAAAAGTAAATGCCTTGTTCTCCAGAGACAAGAACCATCCAAGTGTGTATCCCAACTTGCAATGCAACAACACAATCACAGCAGAGCCACCCAGCAGCAAAACTGAACAGATACGGGAAAGAACATATGCGGGAGAAGCAAACAGGCAAAGTGGCTGCAGGACTTGAGAACGGAGCACAGCAATCTCCCAGACGAAACCAGTCACCATCACAGTTAGGAAGAATTCCAGTAGCAGGCGTACTAAGAACGCATGAAGAGCCATGGACAGCACCTGGATCAGACATTGATCACAACCTACCTGCTAAGAAACTAACAGCAGTTGCTATGAACGCCTAAGCAGCACCAGATGAACCAGCTCTAGCAGCAGGGCTCCCACCAACGGCACCAAGGAAGACAGTACTGATCATGAAAGGACCCCTACAAGGAGAACAGAAAACTGTTCAAACTACCGGCCAACTATCTCTCTCTTTCAGAAGAGTGCAGTGCTAGGAACAGCTAAGATACTGCGCAGAACCCTCAAACTCCCAGGCCTCTGGTAGAGGACCCGAGGTTGAGGAAGACACATACCACCCATAGGGGTGAGAGGAGAATTTTTTTTTATATATATATATTTGTTTATTTTTGGCAATAATGGAGAAATTTTATGGGAGGAGAAATACTGAAATTCAGGTAAGAAACATTTGAATTTGAAATCAATTAGTGAAGTCAGTAAATTATAAAGGTTCCTAAATGAGGACTGAGACATACAGAACTTTATCTAATAGATCAGTATTTTTCAAATGCAGCCCTTGTGGCTGCATGTGGCCATCAGGGGCTTTTCTTGTGGCCATAGGGTCCTGGGCAGTGATGGGGGGCTGAGGAGGGCGGAAAGCAGTAGCTCTTCCCCAGGGGCCACCAACCGCTGGTGTGAGTTCCCCACCTTCCTGGAGACAGTGGGGTGGTGGGCTCCGGGCACACAGCAGCAGGCTCACTCCCCCCGACATTGCCCCTGCTGCCTTCCCTAGTCCTCCATCCATCCCCCCATTGCCCTGGGCCCGGCTGCTGTGCTACCCATCTCCCCATCCAGGGCTTAATTTGTCCCCGGCTTGCTGGGGCAGAGTAAGTCTCTGCTGTAAAAAGTGATATTTATATTTTTGTTAATATGTCTTTTCAGTGCCTCCCAGCTACCTAGCAGACTTACTAGCTAGCAAGTCTTAATTATAAAAAAAAGTGCAAAAGAAACAATAAAATAGACAAGAACACACAAAGCACCTTATTTGTGTTTCTATTCTGTTTTGGACCAGTAAAAAAATGAGACTACAGTACATTATTTTTATTATTGAATCTGCAGACAAAAACCCTACATAAGTAAACAACAATGATTTGGACATATATATCTGTTTTTGCTAAAGTTAATTAAATATTTTAGGAAAAATTGTCAGAGTGGCCACCAGCAAGAACTGTGAAAGCAGCAGAGAATCCTGTGGCACCTTATAGACTAACAGAGGTTTTGGAGCGTGAGCTTTCGTGGGTGAATACCCACTTCGTCAGACGCAGGAGCAAGAACTGGTGACCACACTCCAACGCCAAACATTTTTCTTTGTGAGAACCCTGGATTGAAGGGTTTAACACTGTAAAGCATTTGGAACATGAAAAGCGCCATATAAGTGCTAAGTATTCTTAGTAAACTAGGAAGTCATCCTATGCCTCATATTTTACCGGAAGTAGTCACCAAATTAATTACTAGTTTTTTGTTTGTATTTATCATTCTTTTTACTTTTTGGGTTTTTATCTGAGTGACACAGAGAGCATGATCAGCAGATAAAATATGGTTGCATGTATTCACTTTTTGCATTTCCACTGTAACATTTGCACACAAGTTGGAAAATTCACATGTACACTTGGCTACAAATGCACCTATTTAACTTTGTACATATGCAAATCTCTGACATTTGAAAAATGTAGTCCATGCATATGCGTATTTTCTATCTGAAAAACCAGCCTGTACTACAAAGCATTTGCTGTGACTGCAGAAACTCTCTCTCTCTCCAGAATACCACAGTACAGCAATCAACAACATATAAAATAAAACTTTACATTATATACAATATAAAAGTTTAACATACAAACAAAAAGTGAAAGAAAAGAGAAGAAAAGGAAAGGAAGAGAGAAGATCTGTAGGAAGTGCGAGGAAAGGGAACACTAAAAGAGCAGTACTAAAGATTTAATTTATTCCCTGTATGTAATCTTTTTAATATAGGTGTGATTTGTTTTCATACCTAAAGGAGGTATTGTTGCAGCAAGAATAAAAAGAATAAGCCCAAACCAAAAACATTCAAAATTTCCTTCTCAACTCACTCCACCTTAACATTATTTTTGTTTACCTACTGTTAAATAATTTAGTAGGTGTCACTGAAATGAACAAATGGTAGTAGAACTGGGAAAGATACTTCCAAAAGTAGCCAGGAAGGAAGAGACTTGTCTTAAGGGTATCCTCATCAGGTGACAGTCTGATCTCCAGTTAACCTGAAGCGTATGCTTATTTACCAAGAATTAAATCACAGCTAGTTATTTAATTACATTACACTAAATAAGGACACCCAAACAGGTTAGGAGATGATGATGATATTACCTTTGTAAAATGAGTGGGCAAAGCTCTGCTCAGGAATTAACTTGGCAAGGAATCCATGGTTCAAACTTGGGTGAGGGATAGATGGTATGACCACAACTGTGGAGAAAATCATGGAATCAAATGTGAGCCAGCTAATAACCGCCTGTTATCTGGTCCACTGTACATCCATGACAGAAGTCCTATCTCATTGAAACATGCAAATATGGCACTATTAACAAAAATGCATTTCTGAAGAAAGGAAACAAATTATGTATCAAGAGATAGGAAACATCAGACCAATTAGTAGGGAATCATAAAAACAACATTTATAGGGAAAAAGACACATATATAAGACAAACATGGCTGAAATAGTTAATTGAAACAAGCAGTTTCCTACTCCAGCACCACAACATATGACCAGGAAGCACACATTAAATACACCACAAAATTATGGTTTCTCATAGCTGACCACCTAAATACAAGTTTATTAAACGAAAACAGCCAATGAGGACATGGATATTTTTAACTTAGTGTACAAAGGTAGAAAGTAAGCAAGCTAAGATATAACAATGAATTAGATAAAATGAATAAAAGTAGGGCTGTCAATTAATTGCATTTAACTCAAGTTTTAATGCAAAACAAATTAACAAGATTAAAAAAGTCATGATTAATTGCAGTTTTAATCGCACTGTTAAATCATAATACAAATTTAAATGTATATAAATATTTTTGAAGTTTTCAACATTTTCAAATATATTGATTTCAATCACAACACAATATAAAGTGTACAGTGTTCACTTTATATAATTTTTGTATTACCAATATTTGCACTGTAAACAAAAAATAGTGCAATCTACAAGTCAACGCATGGAGTGACACATGAATGTTTAGCATATCTGGCACTTAAATAACTTGCAATGACCGCTAAAACAGTGCCATGCAAACACCTGTTCTCCCTTTCAGGTGAAACTGTAAAAAAGAAGCAGGCAACATTATTTCCTGGAAAATGTAAACAAACTTGTTTGTCTTAGCGATTGGCTGAGCAAGAAGTAGGACTCAGTGGACTTGTAGAACTGTTTTTTCATAACTGCACTCAAAAACAAAACAGTGTAAGTCTCTAAAGTTTTACATTTGTAAGTTGTACTATCATGATAAAGAGACTGCACTACAGTACTTGTATGATGTAAATTGAAAATACTATTTCTTCTATCTTTTTTACAGTGCAAATATTTGTAATAAAATAAGGAAGTGAGCAGTATACACTTTGTATTGTGTTGTAATTGAAACCAATATATCTTAAAATGTAGAAAAATATCAAAAATATTTATAATACATTTAAATTGGTTTTCTTTTATTGTTTAAGAGTGTAGTTAAAACTGATTAATGACGACTATTTTTTAATCTCATTATTAACTGCAATTTTTTAATCATTTGACAGACCTAAATAAACGCAAATAGGACATGAATTTAAATTACACTATATATAATATGAAAATCAGCAGTTCCAAAAAATAAGACAGCAAATCAAATTCAGTACAAGAAGCAACATGTTCATGAAAAACAACATGCAGAGATTTGGCCACTGATTTCTAATCACTTTTTTCCAATATATTTATATGGCTGTTCTGAGAGAGAAAACGGATTGGTTTATGGCTGTGCTCTATTTCAATGGCTTAAATAAGCCATTGGACTGGCAAACTGAACATTACAAACAGTGGAGGAACGTATTTGGATACAAAACTCTTGGCAGGTTTTGCAGCTGACAGATAGTGCCCCCAAAGGCTGGGATATCATTTGCCAGGAAAAAAAAGAGTTCACACTAATCAGGTAAAGAATGCAATAAAAGCAACAATTCTAGTATATTAGACTTCCAGGGGCTTTTCAATGCAAACCCAAACTAGAAAGACAGCAGGACTCAAGAGAGTTAATAGTCCTTGCTATATTAGCTTTTCACAAGACTAAGTTTAAACAGAAGTAACTTCAACTAGGGAGCTTGCTGTGTTTGCTGATTACAGATTTCAGACAGTGCATTTAGAGTCAGAGAGAGCTGATCACAGTAGACAAATGACAATTTTTAGGTTTACTTTGACAGGTTAATATCTTATCCTTTCACAACTTTAAATTCACAAGGGCTCTCCTTCTTTGAATGTACATATAAATTAAAAAATGGATGCATAAATACAGAATAAGCGAATGAAAGTCAGTTAAACCCTATAAGCAGAGGCTCATAATTTAAATCTAACTTATTAACAACCAACGTATATTAAAGAAGCTTGGAGAAACTAAAGAACAACAAAATAGTCTCACTAGCCTTCACACCTTTCATACAATTTAAAACAGTTTTTGTAGTCAAATATTTACTGTTTCAAGGAAATTCTGAAAAATAAAATGAAAAATAAGAGGGAAAAATAGATGTACCTGTACTTGTTGGTGAATTTATTTCTTGTCTGATATTTCTACCTGCCTGGCTCCCACATCTTGCAGTCTCCCGTTGAGGTTCTAGTATATCACGGTACTTGGAGACCATCAGCACAGAAATAAAGTAAACTACTGCCAAAGCCAAAAATTGAGCCTGTTTGCTATCATCCTGAGAGAGAGAAAAAGGAACACATCTATCATACTTAACACTTACACAAAACTTTTAAATCAAGATAATGAATGTGTTTTAGAAACATCAACTGTTTTAGATGTTATACCTGCTTATTTGCTTATAATTCAATTCTTGAATTACCTATACGCTAATTGGAATGATAAAATCAGTGGTTACCACCTATTTAGGAAAGATAGTGTGGGAAAACGGGGAGGCAGAATAGCCTTCTGGGTTAAAAATAGCATTATCTGTTTCTGATGCACTCAGAACAATATTAGCTTCAATGCTTATGGATCAACGTCCTAACAGATAGACACCAAATAATACCCCATCTTGTGCTTTGCTATAGACCACCAAATCATACTAGGGAACAGGGCAACCGTCGCTTTACATACCAATTTATAACACGTAGGAAAAAACCATGTAAACATACGGGACTTCAATTTGTGTGCCATATGCTGGCAGTCTCATGTGCTAGTACTAGAGCATCCTTGGAATTTGTAAAAATTATAAGTTACAATTTACAATTATAGGTTACAATTTCCTAAAAAGTGTTGCAGCCAGCACAGGGGAATCCTTTATTAGACTTCTCCTAACAGAACTAAAAATTAAAGTTAGCTTAGGCACAAGTGATCATGACCTGATCACATTACAATGTGAAAGACTCAAGTCCAGATCAGTAATATGTATACACTTGGTGTGTTAAAGCCAGTTTCACAAAGCTGGAAACAATTAAGAGCCAAAATTAGCTAGGAGTGTTTCTCCATCACTGATCATTTTTAAATCAAGATTACATATTTTCTAAAAGATACACTCTAGCAATTAATCTTGGAGTTCTATGGCCTGTGATATACAGGAGGTCAGACTAGATGATCACAATTGTCCCTTCTGGCTTTGGAAATCTATGAACTGATGAACGGGTAAGCCTGTACACAGAAAGATTAGGTGACTTGCCTAGGACCTCAGAACAAACAAGTAGCAAAGTCAGCAATAGAACGGAAGAATCAGAATTGCAGTCACTTGTTCTTACTTCCAGACCACATTATAAATTTGTAGCATAAAATGAGTGAAAATATATTTATTTCTGTGTCATTTATGGATGCAGCAACTGTTCTGAGAAGTCTACATCAGCATTTGTGGTTCAGCATGCATTCCCATAGAATACTGCCAGAAGGGATACTAAAGTCATTTAGCATAGATAGGTTATATAAAAACTACTCAGCACTGTAACAGAACTCGATCTTATATGATTATAAATGTTGCATCAATAAGGAGAAGCAACATTTCACCCCAGAGGTTGCTGCATTTCAGAGATTATTGAAGTTTTCCTTGCATGTAGTTTGCATATCAGTTTCAGCTTGTAAAGTGCAATGAAATTATGTAAGGTGTCTTTCTTGCCAACTAAGACCACTTTTATTAAACACTTCATTTTGTAAGAAAAAGGAGAAAGAAAGATTATGTAGAATTTGGCATATTTCTTCCCCCCAAAAATGGAAATCAAAAGCCTTTTTTGGAGGTGAGCACAGATTTTAAGTTCATCCAGCTTCCAAAGCTGTCCTTTTTAAAAATGCAAGTTATTTGTAACATCAATCTTTCTTTTAAATATTAGTGAATATATTCCAAAAGAAAAATCACGGTCCATATTACTCACCACATCACGAAAAACAACTGCTCGCAGACGATTAATGTCAACATCCTGAAGAAGTCTATCAGGATCCTTTATTGGGGAAAGGTTACCAGGAACATTTTCCAATGGTGACTAAAAATGTAGAATTATTTTTCCAAAATGTACGGAGATTTTTATTCAAAACATTTCTTTGATCCACAATAAATAAATTAAATACATTAGTACTAACTGCAGACAAAAAAGGTAACATTCAGATACTTGTTCTACAAACACAGTGATGCTTTACTTATTTTAATGCATTAGTACTGAATAGTCAGATACAGAATTGTTTTATGTTCTTCAAAAGAAATGTTTTAATCCTACTGGACAAATGCACCACTCTCTAGTAGTTAGCATATTAACAGTAGCAAGAGGAGACTAACTTTTTTTGTATTGTGAATAAGAAATATTTCCTAGGCATGTGATAGGCTAAAAATTTGTTTGTATAAGTGAAAATAACTCGGAAAATTAGTCTCATTCTATTTTATACAGAGAATTATTATTACAGTCCCATGCTGGCCATGCATGTTCAGTATTCTACTTACAGTAATGTGACCTGTTTTCTTTAAACAGTAAACACTGCAATCCATATAACAATTAACATATAAAAGTGTTCTGTTTTCTACAGTCCAATGTTTGTCTTGTGTTGAGTTTGCCAAAATTGCTAGAATATATTTTTGGTATGGTTTTATAAAATAATCTAGTGATATTTGTGGCTATAAGTTTTTTTCTGAAACAGTAATTTGTGGCAAGAGACTATATTGTGAAAGTAGTAATGAGATTATCATGATAAGTGAATTTGGGCTAGATATACCAATGCATCATCTTTGAGATCAGGGATGGTTTTTGTGTTTTGCACATTTAGTTTAGGGCCCTTCAACCCCCAAAACTGTGACCAAACTGGAGACTAGTCAGAAATGAGCAACTTAAATAATAAGGACACCAAAGTGACTGAAATGTAAGTGACAAACAAATTCAGATCTTGTTCTTGGAGTCATATCCTCAAAGACAGACCATGATTTACACCCAGAGCCCTACTGAAGTTAATGGAATTCTACAAGGATGCAAGAGTCCAACCACAAAGATCTGACTGCAGGTTTTGGCCATGTATCTCATGAGGCTTTAGAAATCAAAGAAATATGTATAGATAAGTCAATCTGCAATACGGTGAGGGAGAAGATGTGCTCTCTGGAGCAGAAGTAGGAGAGAGTAAAGTATTGGAGAACAGTTATAATCATGCCATTAAATTAACTATTTTCTTCCTTTTAATTTTTTTTCTTGTTTCAATGAAAAAGAAAGTGTTTTCTTTTGAGAGACAGGAAATGGGTGACAATTCAGCTTCTGTTTTAAAAGAAGTCTAGAAATGAACTACAATGATCTCCTGCTCTTTTTAAGTACTAGTACAACCTATATTAACAACATTAGATTACCTTGGTCATTGCTGTTGCAGTCACACCCTGAAGAGTCTCCTGAGTTTTACTGCTGATTAGTGAAGATTTGTTCACCCTCTCTCTTTGTCTTTGTCGACACTCTAAACAGTTTCTCACAGCAACACAACAAACTAAAAAAAGATATAATTCAACGTTATCATTAGGTGATTACACAGTTATCATTTAATGAAGTGCCTATGCCTCCAAAGAATGATTATGTCCCAGTAGCAATTGTATAAATAAATAGGCATCATAAATCTCTTAAATCATACTTTGGTGATACTGAGAAAATATTATGGTGACTTTTCCAATTTCACTCTGTGTTTAGTTAATCAAGTTCCTTAATTTTCTGACTAGCTGTCTTATACAAGGCTCATATTTAAAGCCTCAAGAAGTTTGAAAAAGGTAAGTTATTCCCCCGTAACTGGAGTTCTTAGATTATCATCATGTTGTCCCTGTTGATCCACTATTTTTGGAAGCATACTTCTTAGTGTTGCCAAAGCCAACCTTAACATTTGTTGTGGCTAGAAGACAGAAAACAAGAAGGTAGGAATCAATGGTTACTTTCTATCATGTCAGAGATTAACAACAGACTGCCACAAGGTTCCACATGAGGACTGACAGTGATTATCAGTGATCCGAAAAGGTGAGAGAACAGTGTTGTGGCAAAATTTGCAGCTGACAAAAATTATTCAGCTCAGTCAAGAACTGAGAAGACTGAGGAATTTAAGAGGGACCTAGCCAAACTAGATAAACAACATGCAATATGATGGCAGATGGAATTCAACATTGATAACTCAAAGCAATGTACAACAAAACAGAATAATTTGAACTATGTTTGCTGCTTCTAAGGTCCTACATTAATTGCAGCAATTTATCAAAAAGTGTTGGGCATCACTGTGGACAGCTCAATGACTTTCTGCTCAATGCACAGCAGCAGACAAAAAAAAATCTCCCCCCAAACCAAAAAATAATGATATAAATATAGAATGCATAAGGAATAGCATGGAGAACAACACAGAAAATATTATAATGGTCTTATATAAATCAATGGTACAACCTCACCTGAAATAGTGTGCTCAGTCTTGATCACCACATCTCAAAAATGATATAAAGGAGAGACAGGTGACAAGTATAATTAGCAGAATGAGAAAACTCTTACTTCAACATAGATTGAAAAGATTGGGACTCTTACTATAAAGTGATCCAATTTTCCATTTAAAAACGGGACATGGGAGCCGGAAGGTAGAAGATACCATTTTTTTTTTTTGTCTTCCCACTTCTCCATCAACTTCCCTTAACCCTCCACCAAAACATTTCCCTGTAATATCCCCAAGAATTGTCTCATTTCTTCCACTTTGACCGTATAACTTAACTGTAGGATATTGGGGAAAGGGGGACAGGAGACCACTACCTGCAGCTCCAATACTTATTTTGGGAAGTAGTTGTCACTGAGGTCAGGTGCACTTATTCTCACAGATTATACTGTTTGGTGTAACAGTTTATAATAGTGTGGGAAGGTTTGGTTCTGAATTAGAGGTGAGAACTCTGAATAAACCTTGTCAAGAATTCCCTTTTAGGGATCCCTACACTTGAGAAAATTATTAGAAGTAATAAAACACTGGAGGACAGTTGATAAATAGTTAATTAAAAACTAGGGAATTGTTCTTCTGAAATGAACTGTTCTTAAAGCGGGGTTCTTTGTTCCATTGAGGGTCTGCAGCTCATTCCATGCCACTGAGTCTGGATCCATCAAGGTCGCTTTCATTAAAAATGTTTTTTTCATAGTCATAATATCTAACAGCTTGGGAAAAAAATTGATATAGTGCTAAACAAACAGCATGAAAATAACAAAACCAAATTTGCCATCGTATTGCATGTTGTTCATGTAGTTTGGTTAGGTCCCTCTTAAATTCCCCATAGTCTTCTCAGTTCTTGACAGAGCTGAATGATTTTTGTCAGCAACAAATAATGCTGCAATTCATTTGAAAAGCCAATATTTTCAAGACCTGCTGCCAATGAGACAGATAATGAGAACACATGGGGTCGCAGTTCTTCATACCTTTTCAAAGAACGTTTTCATTTACAAAACTGTGCACACATAGCCCAAACTATCACTGTTTGCTAGATGCCTTACAGGCACATGGCTGAGGTGTATTCTCCCAAAAGATGGGATCTGGGAGGCAATTCTCAGAGAACCAAAGACCATGATGAAAAAATCTTACAACAGAAGAGCAGCACAGCAGATCAGTGTTTGAGGAAACAGTAATTTTCTTCCTTTCACTAGTTTTCTTGTATTAATATTTTGCTGTCCTACAATATGTTTTACAATTTGAATTTCATCAATGACAACTTTAATTCTCATCTATTTTTGTGTTTCAAAAGAACCATCATAACTATTGTAACAAGTCATTAAACACTCTGTGGTATTTTAGTCTATCACATCATAGTCAGAACCAGGTTAATTCCTACTTTTATTCATTGTAGTCTTAGCTCATTGATCTGTAAGTAATTAAATAATGCACATTGTATGTGTTGTTCTATAAGACTTACCCAGCCTTAGGCACTGTCGCATTAAGCCTCCAGAAGACATGTTTTTTTCAGCTTCAATCTCACTGAAGTTTAGAGAACTGGCAAATACAAGTACATCAACCATGGCCATCAGACGGCTCAGGAAAGTCACTGCTGTCTCTGCTGACATTCCTTGTGTCACTTCAATATTTTCCAATTCAGTCTTTAAGAGAAAATAATTATATTAGACTTAACAACGTCAGACAACAAACATAGCAAACCCACATCTCAATTTTAACTGTTAACAATAAAATAAGTAAATGAGAAAAATTACAAAAAAACCCTACTTCCTATATTTAGGGTTGGCAGAATTCGTTTTTTTTTTTTTGTTTGTTTTTGTTTGTTTTTTTACTATAAAACAATATTTACCATCAAAATTGTAAGACTTTCAATTTTTTTTCTATTTTTATTTTTATAGTTGCTGGAAATTAAAGGGGTGTAGCGTTGGCTTAGGGTAGCACTGGCTACAAGGGGATCCCTGTGTAGATGAGGGGTTCAAGGCACCAGGGCCCATGGTGCAGGGAAGGCTGTAGTCCTGGCCTGGCGGAACAGAGACTCCTGGCCAAGGTTGCAAGGAAGATGATCCCATGGCTATAGGATGATGCTGCTGAACAGTTCCTGCCCAGGGATGACTGTTACATTCCTGGCTGGTGAGTGAGTGAGCAGGACCATGACAGCGGAGCTGAAAAGGGTTCCCTGAACAGCTGTGGGGCTGGTGACACCTGATCCTGGCAGACGCAAGGCACAGGGAAGTCTGTGGTTCTGATGGAGCAGGGCAGAGCAGAGACCCTAGGCCAGGGCTGCGAGAAGATGTCATTGTCCCCAGCCACGGGACAGGCCACCCTGCTACTGAATGGCTCCTGCCTGGAGCAGGGTGGCCTCCTCCTTGCAATCTTGGCTGGGGGTGTCTACTCAGGCCCGCCAGGTCTTCAGCCTTCTCAGCACCTTGCACCTGAAGGGATCCAGTGTCACTGGCTCAGTGGCAGCACAGAGACCTCTCTGCAGCCTTGCTGTCATGACCCCACTCCTGTGACAGCAGTTGATGCCTGATTCTTAGAAGCACAGGTGGAGGGAGAGGCTGCACTCCCACTTTTTTCACTGGTTTCAGTATGTCAGCTGAAATCAACATTTATCAAAATTTATTGATTAAAATTGAATCTTGCCAAGCCTATCTATATTTTTGTCAGTGCAAATTACTTATGAGTGAACTTAAACATAATGGAGTGGGAAGATGAATTCACACTTGCATGCTGTAATAGGTATTATGAAGTCTAATATCTGTGAGAAAACTATTACTATTTACATAGAACCAAATTGTGGCCCAGCTAGTACAGCTGTGCAAGGCATAAAGGAGTGCGTGACACCCCTTTATATCTCTGAGCAATCTAACTGCATGACAGCACAGGAAGGAAAATGGGCTCTGCAGAGCTGCTATGTCTCCACCTGCCCCTATTCACATAGATGGGTGGGAGAAGTGGAATGGGGTGGGAACTGGGCTGAGTCTTAGCGTATCACTGACGTGTAGTTGGAGCCAAGGAATGTATGCTGCATTGAGCATAAACCTAGGGAGCAAATCATGCCAGGTTTATACTTGGTGCAGCATACATTCCACGTGGAATCACAATCTCCATCTTGGGCTGCCCCTTAGTCTAGGCTCATGGCAAAGCCACTCCTGAGTCTGCAATTGTTTCATAAATGTAAAAAAGGGTTATGATTTAGGGTAACATTTTCAGAAGTGCCTAAGTGACTGGAGCCTGAGCCTCATTTTCATAAGTGAGTTAAGCTCTTAGGGACAGATTTTTAAATTTATTTAAGTGTCTAAATATGCAGGTAGGTGTCTAGTGAGATTTACAAAAGTGCCTAGGAGGCCAACTCCCATTAAAATCTCTGAAAATTTAGTGCCTAGGTGCTTTTGAAAATCCCATGAGGTGCCTATCTGCATCTTCAGGCACCTAAATAACTGGCTTTAGCAACCTAAGTCTCACTGATAATCAGTGGGACTTAAGTTCCTAGGTCTTTTTTGAAAATGGGACTCAGGGCTTGTGAAAATTTTAGCCTTTTGGTTCCAGTTTCAGGGATTCTGTAAAACAAATAAGGAGCTTAAAATATATTATTTTGTCCTGTTATACACATTTTTTTCCATAACAAGAATAAAGATAATTCTTTTAAAACCTTTTATTTCCCTATTGCTGAGAATTTAATGTCCTCAGTGAACAGTAACTTGTTGAAATAGTTGTTTAGGTTTAACAGCATACCAACAGTGCCAATAATGCCAAACAATATTAAGAAAACAATTGTTCTGACATGTGAAAGGTATAATATGTCTTTCTGTCATCAGAATGATAGATAACATTGCAAGACATGTCAGTTACATGGGTATTTTGGGAAGTGTTGTCACTATTTAAAATCTGTCCAGCAAGACAAAACAAATGATATGACGACAATTAGACCTTTGAAACACCATTTCCCTTTGAAGGACTGCCGCTAGCATTCCTCTAGGCAGTTATTCCCTGTTATTTTATGTTATTTTTCTACCGTGACCCCCTTGTCATAGTAGAAGAAACATTATTAATTCACATAGAAAAGTAGCAAATTGTTTATATATAAAACACTTACACAAATGAAATTTAAACGGAAGAAGCCATATCTGAATAGCAAGAAGCCATGCCACAGTGTGAATTAGTAGACTGCTGGTGCAATTCTCAGGTGGTTATAGAAACATGGCCTTTGGACTCACCTCAATAATCACCAGAAATACGCACCAATGGTCTATTAGTGGACTCCCTGTTGTGGATTATTGCTATAATACAATTATTTATATTGTACCATATACATTTTCTTAAGGGAGTAGATCTTTTACTTCCCAATGTCAAATGTCCAGGTTTATTTTTACAAGAAATAGTAAATCCATGTAAAAGCATGTTTTATAGGATAGTTTTTACATGATTTTTGCTAGCATTACATAGAAGAAAAAATTAGAATTTTCTTTAGGAAATCTCCCTAACTGCTGCTAATTCGCTATAAAGACAATAAATAGCCTTGTATTAGGTCTAATTACTATAATGAAATTCACCTCTTAAAGGTAACATACTAGTATGTATTCTAATTACATTTAAGAGATGTTTTCTTGTTTAGCAAACTGTTTTCAGAAGCTAGAATGTTTTAGAATGGTATGGTAAAACTCATGCTTACTATTTAAATTCCCAGATGGTTTACGTCCAGAGTTTGAACTAAATCAGATTTTCACAGCAGACAGACACTTCTGCAATTTATATTAGATCATAGGCTTGTCTAACTTTGACTTGGTAGTTTACTATAAGCAGCATATAATCATTAGCCAATGCATTAAATTACACTAAGATAAACATTTCAGAAAAAGTCCATAAATGCACTAATTTACTCCTGATCATATTTTATAATATGATGTGATTTTTTTTTTAAAAAAAAAAAAAAAGCCAAAATGTCAAATTATCAAAAATAATAAAGTTTGAAAAACTTAAAAACTGAAACTTACAGCAGTAATACTAACCTTAGAACCCTGGACATGCAATAGACAAAACAGACAACAGATTACAACAATAAAAGAAAAAGAAAATTATTAAAGTTAACTGAAAATACAATGTAAAATTGAAACAAAGTAATATCTTGGAATCATACCTTTATCTGATTAATTTATAATAGGAATAAACATTGCATCTTAGAAAGTGAACATTTGAAAACAAAGACTTCAAAAATAACTAAACTGCAAACAGTATGGACTTTAAATCTAATCTTTTAATTTTATTATACAGTTCCTTTCCACATTGATCCATCCAAACTGAAATACATATTTTAAATATGTACACGGAAAAAATGTATAGGATGTTAGTAATGTATACCTACAGTCGAATTTTACTTGTTATATAAATCACAGAAGTACATGACATAATTGTGCCATTCTCCAGTCAACTGAAACTGAAAAAAGTAAATCCAGCCTCAGCATTTATGATTTGTGAGATAATCGTATGTATAAAATTAAATTGACAAAACATACATATAAATCAGAAGAAAAAAATGCTTGATTCTTTAGCCGTAATGCTCTTTAGACTGGAGCACTACAATATATCTTGTTACATATACCAGAGTTGTGCACAATTTTCAAACCTAATCCCAAACTATACTAAACATTTGAATGATTTTGAGCCACCAGTGGAAGTCCAAGTTTTGAATCACCTCAGGGAATTTAGGGCTAGTCTCAATGATTAGCAGTTCTGCAAGGTTTCTTGCAGGTTTTAGTTTCAGTCAGAACCCTCTCCCCACAACAGGTCTGTCATTTAGTTGTCAGGAGCCATATTTTTTTAAAACTGACTAATGATTTTTTGGGCCTTTAAGATTTTAAATCCCCAACCTGTTAAACCTTGTAGGGTGGGGCTGAGCAAGCAGGGCATCTAAAAATTGAGGGACCCAAAATCACAAGTCATTTTTGATAATTTAGATCCTACCTACTTGGAAAAATGGAGGCAGAAAAATAGAAGACTACTGCACCTCTAGCACTGAAGGCAACTTAAGGTAGCCAGTATTAAAATATAATGTATTACTAACAGTTACCACACTGTGATATTTGTTGTTTCCTTGTAAATAGAACAAAATCTTGGTGCCTCAGATGCCATGATGTTGTACACAAATGCAGCAGAAGATAGATTCTCCAGGTATGAAAGTAAAAAAACTAGTTTTAAAGAATATTTTAATACTGTCATAATTCAGATAGCATATTTTTGAAACCAAATGCATTTCAACTATGTTACGCTAATAGTGCCATTGCAGTATCAACTCCAGCAAAATGAGAAGGAAGTTTTCTTTTCTGTTTTGGTAGAAAACTGTGTCTAACCATCCTTTCACATGTGGAAGTTTGGGTCTTGGTCTGGACTCTGAAGCTTAAACCCATCTTTGGGACCCGATGACATTTTCTCTTTAGATTCCTCAATAGGTGAAATCCGGATCCCATTACATCAATGTCATAACACCCACTGATTTCAACGGGACAAGGATTTGACGTTAGGTTCACTGAAGCCCTGTTTGATCCCAAAACCTTCAATTTTATCCTTTAAGCCATATTCTTAAGTCGCTGGTCATGGCTGTAATTTTATATTAACTAATGACTAGATGGAACTGTCAGTCTGTCCACACCATGCTGTAACTGACAACATCTGCTGCTGTTAACAAAATGCATTTTTCATAATCCTTACTCCCTTTGCTGAATGCTCTGTGTGTTATTTTGCATTTTCACATTTTGTCTTCTATAGTTGCAAAAATTTTGGGGCACACAGTGTCTTCCTTGTGTTTATAAAATGTCATGTAAATTTGAGACACCAAAAACAGTTTAAGTGCTAAAGAGATATATATTAATATCTCCCAGTGCAAGGTCTTTGAAGGACTACCTCAATCCCTGTTAGGCCAAGGAGCAGTAGACTAGGACTGGGAAATGAACTCTTTCTGGCATATTATCATAAAATAACATTATTAGATCAAATGCTTACCATTTTTATTTATTTTAGTATTTTCATTTATTATTTCATATATCCTATTGGAACTTAAAAGGCGCCTATCCTTGGTTCTAGGCAATTTTTATACTAAATCACATGCAATCCCCCCCAACAAACAAAAAACCCATCCGCAACTACGTTAAAAGCAAATTGTTAAAGTTACAATGTCAAGCACTCAAGTTAAGCAACACCAGAATATTCTGCCCGTGACAACTTTATTTCAGTTGTCTTGTGTATACGCGTTATGATACAGTCTTTAATTATATGATCACCTACTATGTTTTCCACAAGTGCCCTGCCTCAATTGACAGCACGGAACAGATGGTGCTCATTTAATAAGCAGAAATTCAATATTTTGTTGTATCTTCATTTCCTCAAAGTGTATCCCTAGCCCTTATTTACTCCACACTATCCAAAAATTGCTCTGAAGACTCAGACTCAGTCTCAGACTCGTAGGTCAGAAGGGACCAATATGATAATCTAGTCTGACCTCCTGCACAAAGCAGGCCACAGAACCCTACCCATCCACTTTTATAACAACCCCTAACACATGACTGAGTTATTGAAGTCCTCAAAATTGTGGTTTGAAGACCTCAAGCTGCAGAGAATCCACCAGCAAGTGACCCATGCCCCACGCTGCAGAGGAAGGCGAAAAACCTCCAGGGCCCCTGCCAATCCGCCCTGGAGGAAAATTCCTTCCCGACCCCAAATATGGCGATCAGCTAAACCCTGAGCATGTGGGCAAGACTCACCAGCCAGCACCCAGGAAAGAATTCTCTGCAGTAACTCAGATCCCATCCCATCCAACATCCCCTCACAGACCATTGAGCAGACTTATCTGCTGATAATCCAAGATCAATTGCCCAAATTAAACTATCCCATCATATCATCCCCTCCATATACTTATCAAGCTTAGTCTTAAAGCCAGATAAGTCTTTTGCCCCCACTACTTCCCTCGGAAGGCTGTTCCAGAACTTCACTCCCCTAATGGTTAGAAACCTTCGTCTAATTTCAAGTCTAAACTTCCTAATATCCAGTTTGTACCCATTCGTCCTTGTGCCTACATTAGTACTAAACTTAAATAATTCCTCTCCCTCCCTAACGTTAATCCCCCTGATATATTTATATAGAGCAAGCATATCCCCCCGGAGCCTTCTTTTGGCCAGGCTAAACAAGCCAAGCTCTTTGAGTCTCCTTTCATAAGGCAGATTTTCCATTCCTCGGATCATCCTAGTAGCCCGTCTCTGAACCTGTTCCAGTTTGAATTCATCCTTCTTAAACATGGGACACCAGAACTGCACACAATATTCCAGGTGGGGTCTCACCAGCGCCGTATATAACGGTACTAACACCTCCTTCTCCTTGCTGGAAATACCTCGCCTGATGCATCCTAAAACCGCATTTGCTTTTTTAACAGCCATATCACATTGGCGGCTCATAGTCATCCTGCTATCAACCAATACCCCAAGGTCCTTCTCCTCCTCCGTCGCTTCCAACTGATGCGTCCCCAACGTATATCTAAAATTCTTATTATTAATCCCTAAGTGCATGACCTTGCACTTTTCACTATTATATTTCATCCTATTACTATTACTCCAGTGTACAAGGTGGTCCAGATCTTCCTGAATAGTATCCCGGTCCTTCTCCGTGTTAGCAATACCCCCCAGCTTCGTGTCATCCGCAAACTTTATTAACACATTCCCGCTCTTTGTGCCAAGGTCAGTAATAAATAGGTTAAATAAGATCGGTCCCAAAACCGATCCTTGAGGGACTCCACTAGTAACCTCCTTCCAGCCTGACAGTTCACCCTTCAGTACGACCCGCTGGAGTCTCCCCTTTAACCAGTTCCTTATCCACCTTACAACTTTCATATTCATCCCCATCTTTTCCAATTTAACTAACAGTTCCCCATGCGGAACCGTGTCAAACGCCTTACTGAAATCGAGGTAAATTAGATCTACCGCATTTCCTTTGTCTAAGTAATCTGTCACCTTCTCAAAGAAGAAGACAGTATTATTAATTTCCTCATGGGCTTCTCTATGGTGCTCCTCACTAGAGTATATCACAAACATTAATTTATTTTCATAACAACTCTGTGAGATGAGGGTTATGATCAGCTCCTTATCTATAAGAGGTGGATGAGGCACAGAGATGTTAAAGTCTACAAATATCTGCTAACTTTGGGTGACCAATTTGAGACATCTAGAACCTGATTTTTCCAAATTCTTAGCATTATATAGCACTTCATATCTTCAAAGCACAGCTCCCACTGAGGTCAGCTCCAGTTGAGAGTGCTCAGCTCTTTTGTAAATTAGATCCCAGGTTCTCAAGTCAAGCACTCAGAAAACGAGGTATACACAGGAAATGACCACCTATTAAAAGTTGGGTTAAGGAACCTGTCTAGTATCACACAGAATCGAATCCTCCAGAGCAGTATTCAACTACCTTAACAAAGAGACTGTCCTTTCTCTTCCTGTAACCCCCCTGCCATATTCCCAATACACCTTCCAACTTCTGCAACAAATGGAGCAGGGGTCCTACCAAAAACAATTTCCTTCACTACACAACCCTGATTCATTCCCAGAGCAGCTCCATCCTCTGAACTGAATGAGGCAGGGATCCTGTGGAAAAAACAGTATGTGATCACGTAATTGGAGACTATCATAATGCATATACACAAGAGGACTGATTAAAGTAACATAGGTAACCTTAATTCTGGAATTTCCTAACTTTTGGATGCTTGACTTTCCAACCTTAATACTGATCTCTTAATACACAAAGGGTTTGTGTGTGTATAATTTCTTAGGTTTAAAAAAAGCAAACTAAAAAATCCCCATATTAACAACCATATAGAAAAGGTACAGACAAGGGCAATGAAAATTAAGGGCATTGAACAGCTTCCTTATGAAGGGAGATTAAAAAGACTAGGACTAATTCAGTTTGGACAAGAGGTGACCACGGGTCTATAAAATCATGAATGGTGTGAAGAAAGTAAGTGTTATTTATGCCTTCACATAACACAAAAACCAGGGATCATCCAATGAAATTAACAGACAACAGGTTTAAAACAAACAGAAGTCCTTCTTCACACAGCCAAACTCTGGAACTCGTTGCCAGAGAACGTTGTGAAGTCCAAAACTGTAACTGGATCAAAAAGAGAAATGGATAAATTCACCATCAGTGGCAGTTAGGTAAGATGGCCAAAGATACAGTCTCATGCCCTGGGTGTCCTTAAGCCTCTGACTGCCAGATGCTGGGACCGGACAACAGATTCACCGGATTATTGTCTTGTTCTGCTTATTTCCCTTGAAGCATCTGGCATTTGCCACAGTTGGAAGACAGGTTATTGGGTTAGACGGACCATTGGTCTGACCCAAAATGGTCATTCTTATGTTCTTATGGTTCACCAGCAGGATAGGGACCATTCAATCCACTGCACAGACCTCTGCCACCTCAACCAATGGAATAACTCATCTCAGTAGTCAGTTGCCATCTGCTATATGGACCAGCACTAAAGGAAGATGGACACTTTGCCAGTTTTCACAGAGAATGACAGCAGAGGAATGGTGGAGACTCAGGATTTGTGGGTCCCATTCCAAGCCCCGGAGAGGAGTGTATTCTAGTGGGCACAGACTCTTCTGCCCATTTCCTGTGTGACCCCTTCTGCCCCACTCCTCCTATCTGTCCCTGTCCCAGTCCTGACCCTCCAACACCCCTCATCCCAGTTCCATTCTCCACATTTCGGGTTTCTCATCCCAGTCCCTGTCTCCTTGCCCAGGAAGTCATATTCTTCCTCCATCTGCCCAGTCTCCTCACCCAGGTATTTCCAGTTCCCTTCTCTCGATTCTTCATCCCATCTTTCTCCCCCACCCCGACCTCCAGTTGTGCAGCCCATATCATCCCTGTCCTAATCTCCATCCCTGGGGTTCCTTGTCCAATCTCACTGTCCCCTCTCCACCGTCTCCTTGCCCAGTTTCTTTGCCCAGAGAATCCCAGTTCTGCCCTCGCACCCTGGTTCTTTGTCAGATTGGTTTCCCTTCCTTTTAACATCTTTCCCCTGCCCCCACTGGTTTTCAGTCCCAGTCTCTCCCCCTCCCCCAATCTCCTCATCAAATTTCATTGTACGCCAACACCTACTGGTTCCTTCTGTTTCTCTCCCCAGCTCCCAGTCCTCCTGCCCAACCAATCCCAGTTTCCTGCCTGCTCCCAGACCCAGTAGCCTTCCAGCCAGTCTCAGTCTCTATTCCAGCTCTCAGTTCCAATGTCTGAACTTTTAAAAGAAAAAGTCACTAGAGTTTTACCAAGAAAAGGTTGCAAGAATTTCTGAACATGGGCAAAACAATATATTTTTCCCCACTTTTGTTTTCAGAATTGACTGAACCAAAAATTCAACTTGAGACAGACATCCAGCATGAAAAATTTCACCCCAGTCATTAAAGTTTGGCAAAGTTATAAGCCACTGAGAACAGGATCTTATAATGGGAAATGTCAGATGGTGTCTCCCCCTCCCTCCTGCCACGTGGCCTTGAGGCAAAATTGTAGCAAGCCAGTTAGAGAGTTCAGCAAGTAGTGGTATAAGCAGCCAAAACAGGAACCTTTGGTCATTTGCACACTCAGAGAACTTTCTATAGTTTTGACTGGACTTTTTCAGCCCTGAGTTGATTGGCTGATTGCTCCAATCCTTCCCCTACACCCCGTCACAATCTTTTCACATCAGCTTCA
This sequence comes from Chelonoidis abingdonii, assembly GCF_003597395.2. Lineage (NCBI taxonomy): Eukaryota > Metazoa > Chordata > Testudines > Testudinidae > Chelonoidis > Chelonoidis abingdonii. The sequence continues at coordinate 322,548,393 of NC_133769.1, forward strand.
CTCCACATTTGACACTCTTACCAGGGCCTGTCTCCATCACTTCTCTTACCTCTTCCCCTCGTAAATAACCTCACCCCCTTTCCAAAAAAGGGACATTTGCCACCATCACATAATTCACTATGGTTTTGTGTTATACCCCTTTCCCCATCCTGTTCTCTGGGGCAGAGACCACCTACTATTCTATGTTTATGCAGTGCCTAGCACTCGTGATTGCCCCTTAGGGGACACCATAATAAACATGATTAATAATAAATAATATAAAAATAACTTTACAACATAGTTTGAATGTTGTATTTTTAAATTTACTTCAAGGTTCTGCTGCCATGAAGAAACCACTCTTACCTTGCTTTCATGAATGGTAAATGATACCTGAATTTATTGAAAATGTAAATTTATTTAGTATCAAGTGAATCCAGGAAATGGGAAACAGCAATGTGATCTCCATCTTAAAGATTAGTTTCAATTTTTATTTATTTAGTTTAACAAATAAACCCAATTTAGGATTTTACTTTTGAGAGAATCGTTTTTCCTTATGCTCTAATGTCACTTTTCTCAAGGATGGACTAATTTGGACGATGATTATGAACTGAATGTGAGTTATGCAACAGGAGCAGAACTGAGTCCTGGCTTACTTATTTTACCCTTAGATGGTCCAGGTGGAAAGAAAACTGCAGTTCTCGCTTTCTCCATCTTTTAAACTCTTCTCTTTAAATTTCTACTTTCCCTGCTTCTGTGTCCACTGCAATGCGGGATAGACATAGGGCTTTGTTGGAGTGTTTTAAAATTAAAACTTGATGTCAGCTGTTCTACGCATCTCTTGGCATACAGTGCTCTGCTTTCAGCTGATCCCTACAGATTCATAGCAGATAGCTCTGCAATGATTCAATCTCTTTCAGAACTGGAGAGCAGAAAATTGAGTCCAAAGCTGACACCTGATGTAACTACACAAAGACCCCTTGCTGTGGCTTTAATGAGCTAATTTTGACTAGACTCTACCTAGTTATGCAAATAAAAAGATAGCAATACCACAATGAAAATTTAGGTGAGTACAACATAGCCATTCTTATGACTGAGCTTTCTATTTCATGACTATTGCTACAGCAGGTGATATCAGAACAAAGAGCACCTCCAAATCCACTCCACTGATTATGAGACTTGTCTTATAGTAATGCAGCAGAAAGCATGCTGGGGAGCTTTGGAATCTCAAAGCTCCTGTTCTGACTGCCTGAAAGCGTGTAAGAAAAACAGTTAATTAAAGACAAGGCAATATTAGTGTAGCCAGAAGGTGATTTTTCTAGGAAGAATTAGCATATGATTATTGCAACGAAGAGTCCTAAACTATTCTTGATCAAATCCGAGCCTATTCCCAGGTCTGACGTCGTGTTTTCCTATCTACTGGCTGCATGCATACTAAATGAAAAAGTTTCCAACTTGGGTGCCTGAAATAGTTGATCATATTATGCTTCCACTGAAATCAATAGCATTTACAGATACCCAGCACCTCTAAAAAAAATCAGCCTACATACACGTTTAATATGGAGTTAGGTGCCTAATTTCAGGCAGTAAAGTTTGACATTTTTTGCCCTATAGAAATTAGGCACCTTAGATCATTCCAGAGCCCTTTCAGCAATGCAAAGAGCCAACCAGGACTATACTAAGTCAACTCAAGGAAATTCTTTTGTTAACATGCTACATACCATGTTGTGTATTGGAGAACAGCAGTGGTTACTTTGTTATAAATTTATTAGGCCTAAGTTACACCAAATAACTGTAAAGTAGAGGTGGTTGGGGATTTTCCAACGAAAGATGGCTTGTCAGAAAATACCCATCTGTTGACCCAAAATGTTTCCAAGAACATAAGAATGGCCATACTGGGTCAAACCACAGGTCCATCTAGCCAAGTATCTTGTCTTCTGACAGTGGCCAACACCAGGTGCTTCAGAGGGAATGAACAGAACAAGTAATCATCAAGTGATCCGTCCTTATCGCCCATGCTCAGCTTCTGGCAAACAGAGGCTAGGGACACCATCCCTGCCCATCCTGGCTAATACCCATTGATTGGCCTATCTCCATGAACTTACCTAGTTCTTTTTTGAACCCTATTATAGTCTTGGCCTTCACAACATCCTCTGGCAAAGAGTTCCACACATTGGCTGTGGGCTGTGTGAAGAAATACTTCCTTTTATTTGTTTTAAAACTGCTACCTATGAATTTCATTTCATGTCCCCTAGTTCTTGTGTTATGAGAAGGAGTAAATAACACTTCCTTATTTACCTTCTCCATATCAGTCATGATTTTACAAATCTCTATCATATCCCCCCTTAGTTGTCTCTTTTCAAAGCTGAAAAGTCCCAGTCTTATTAATCTCTCCTTATATGGAAGCTGATCATGACGGGACATTTTCTCTTTAACCCATGACATCTTTCTTTTGCTGAGAGCCTTTGCTGAGGGACCTTGTCAAAGACTTTCTGAAAATCTAAGTACCACTATGTCAGTAGATTCCCCCTTGCCACATGCTATGTTGACACCCTCAAAGATTTCTAGTTAGATTGGTGAGGCATGATTTCCCTTTACAAAAACATGTTGACTTTTCCCAAACAAATCATGTTTCATCTGTGTGTAGTCTGACAATTCTGTTCTTTACTATAGTTTCAACCAGTTTGCCCAGTATGTTGAGTTAGGCTTACGGGATATATTGCCGAGATTGCTCTTGGAGCCTTTTTAAAAAAATAGTGAATACATTTGTCCTTCTCTTTTTTTTTTCTTTGCTCCTTTCACTGCTCATTGACCTAAATAAAATTCAGCTAAATGCTCAACTCATGCATTGCTAATGGGAAAACAGCTAGATGAAAAGATATTCCTCTTCCCCCTTTTAAAATGATAGCTAGACTCAAGGAAGATAATTTGACTGTGGCTCTTACTACTACTATCAAAGATCCGATTCTTAGAATTTGATTTTTTTTTTTTTTTAACAGGATCATCATTCTGGATTGTAAGGGAACTAGGAAGCTCAAGAGAGACACTCATCATATAGATCAAACCAAAGAGAAACCTGAATCTATAAAGGAACTGAAATGTTTGTGAGGTTCAATAAATGAACTACAAACACCAACAACTCTCTCTTTTTGAAACTGAGTAAATGCTGGATTAAACATAGCTAGGTAAAAAAAAAAACTATATCACAACTATGAAACTAGAAAAGCAACTAACTACCTGTCTTTCATCATAAACTAATGATCAGATAGGATGACAAGTGTTAATTATTTTTTTCTTTTTTGCCCAGGGGCGGTGTCCCTCTTCACACTTCTTTATGTTTGGTCAAAAGATAAAATACACTGGGAGTCAGATTCACTAATAATGTTAAAGGAAGGTGTAAATTAAAAGTACTGTGCCACAAAGTTAAATCACTGGAAAGAAGGCACGTGATATTAATATTTTAAAACTTCAAAATGGACACATAGATTTTCAGTGAGAAGTACTATAAAAGCCTTGATACCTGTAACAAATATGGTTGAAAAATAGAGTTACGAAACAATGAAGTAAAATACACAAAGCATATGAGTTCATTCTTCTTGATAAACTGAATAAGAACACATCTAGTGTGATCAGGGCCGGTGCAACCATTTAGGCAACCAAGGCAGTCGCCTAGGGCACTAGGATTCGGGGGGCGCCATTTTCTTCAGCAGTGATTGCAGTGGCCAGATCTTCGGCCGCCCCGGTCACCGCCGGCATTTAGTCAGAGGGAGCTGGGGCAGGGGAGCATGGGGAGGGCTGCTTGCAGCAAGTAAGGGGTGGGGGCGGTTACGTTAGGTGCCGCAAGCCTGGGAGGTGGGAGAAGTGAAGCAGTGACCGTGTGCTCAGGGAGGAGGCAGAGCAGGGGTGAGCTGGGGCGGGGGCTCGGGGATGGGCGAAGGCGCAAGGTGGAAGTTTTGCTTAGGGTGCGAAGCATCCTTGCACCGGCCCTGAGTGTGATCTACAACGTGTGTACATATTATCCCATGGAAGTAAGTCTCACATCCATGTCTACTCAGATTCCTCTATGTCTTTACACCTACAGTAATTCCTCACTTAAAGTCGTCCTGGTTAACGTTGTTTCTTTGTTACGTTGCTGATCAATTAGAGAACATGCTTGTTTAAAGTTGTGCAATGCTCCCTTATAACACTGTTTGGCAGCCATCTGCTTTGTCCCCTGCTTGCAGAAAGAGTAGCCCGTTGCAGCTAGCTGGTGGGGGCTTGAAACCAGGGTGGTCCAGCAGCCCCCCATCATCTCCCTGCTCCCCTAAGTTCACTGTGCGGCAGCTGCCCAGCACGCTGTCAATTGCTGGTAGTTCATCTGTCCCTCCCCCCACTACCATGTGCTGCTCCTCCCCTCTTCCTTGGAGCTGCTCCTGTGGGAGCCTCCTGCTTGCTGTGCCGGGGGGAAGGGGGGCTAATGTCAGGGTGTCCCCCTCCCCCCATGCTCCTGCCCCCCACTTCCCCCATCTCTATAGAGCAGGGGGGAACACGACAGGACTCAGGACACACGGAGCTTGCTGGCAGCAGCTGCTGTCTCAATTTGCTGATCTACTTAAAAAGATAGTGTACTTAGAGCGTGGTCAGCATACTTAAAGGGGCAATGTGCATCTCTCTCTCTTTCAAACACAGGGTGTTTCTTTGTCTGCCATGCTGTCTCCCTGCCCTCAATTTGTGCTGTTTTGTAGAGTGTGAGACTACATTAACAAAAATGTGTTAACTCTTTAGGGCTCAGCTGAGTGCTAGTTCATCATTTAGCAGTAAGGCATTCCCTGGGAAATATCCCATCCTCTGACTTCGTCACCTCAACCAAGCTTCACAATCATCGTTGTGTATAGTATTAAATTGTTTGTTTAAAACTTATACTGTGTGTGTCTGGTGAACATTTTTTCCCTGGAACCTAACCCCTGCTATTTACATTAAGTCTTATGGGGAAATTGGATTCGCTTAACATTGTTTCACTTAAAGTCACATTTTTCAGGAACATAACTACAACGTTAAGCGAGGAGTTATTGTACTTGTTTCTAAAACCTCCCTTACCTGCATGGCAAGCTTTATTACTCATTGCCCCTCTCTCAACTTTTTATTCAATGCCACTTGATCAGCTTTAATCTGGGGTAGCATTTCAGCGGTACTGTTTGGAAAACTTCAGAGCTATAACTTCTCTTTGTTTTAAATCCACTTCATTTTATAATAACTTCAAATATAGAATGGTACCACACAAGTAATTGAGAAATGACTATATCCATTTGTATAATATAACGATGTATTCTAAAGGATTTCTTTTAATAAAATAAACTCCAGCTCAAAGAGAAAAGCTTGAGCCACTTACACATGACAAGTTCTTGGGCTAAATATACATCACGTATGTACTTACATTTTAATTAAGAAGTGTGTTGTACAAATTCTTCTGCTGTTATTATTCTAACAGGATGACAAAACTGAATGTTTTATAAGGGAGTTTGCTATAGTCTAGTTAAGAATTTTTTTTTTAAATAGTCAACCTTTTAATTTTGAAATCTCTTGGAACAGAGCAAAACCACCTTCATTAAGAACATCTTATTGTTACAAACCAGGATATTACAATGTGTAAACACAACACTATTCAAAAGATAAGGGTAATTTATAAGACTTTATCGGATGTTCATGTACTATCCACAATAAATAGAGGGCAACTCTGAATTACAGGACTAAAGGTCTATCAAGTGGTTTTGCAATGACATAAATCATGATAGCAAAGCTAGAGTCACCAAGATCCAGAGATGGAGTTATAGCCAAGTAATTCAAACCCTGCCTGTTTTATATTTTATATACTATGAGGATTCCACATAAAGCATCTTCATTTTCAAACAAAGCCCCAGCTGCTTGTTTTGAAAAATGTGTTTGAGTGCCCTTCCTCTAAACACTACCAGAGCAGCTTTCATCTTAAGACGTATTGCTGTGGTTTTTTCCTGTGCACGTTAAGAAGCAGCTTTCTTTGCAATGTAACATTGTAGAAATCTTTCCTTTAACATATTTGATGTTATTTTTGTGACTAAAGTGCAGGGTGGAGTCATACCCGTAAATTACAACACTTTTTGTTCACAGAAAATAGAACATGAATAAAGTTGCTTGCTATTTCAGATGATGCAGATAATATAGGTACAGTATATACATACCCATTGTCTACATCAGTATCATATGATTCTGTTTAGACAGTTGCTAGCCCATTAATATGTTTGAGTGTCAAATACTATTGGTCCAGCTATTAGAGCAATAGTGTGAAACTATTTTTAGTTACATAAATACTGACGATAAAGAATATAGGCAAAGAAGTGAGGGAAGTCCAGAGGCTTGAGCAGGAGATAGAGCTTAGGGATCCCTAAGCTCTATTATTGGCAGTGCTGCTGATTTGTTGCATTTACTTTAACCCATTTGTATCTCATTTTCCCCCCCATCTGAAAATGTCATTAATAGCCACAGTTCCTTACATGAGTGTTTGAGGTATAACACCGTTTTTACTTAAAATGTTTTTAGATCTTCAGATGAGATATTGAACACAAAACATTGCTATTACTAATTAAACTACATTTTGCATGCTAAAGGAGGGGCCTTTCCTTCACCCTTCCCAATGCAGCCCCTTAAACACTGAACCTTAACAATTTGGTTGATATTGATCAAACTTTTGGAAGAAATTAGTTGTGTTTTCTCCTGTTAAAAAGAAACATATTCAGTCATAGACAATCCTGTGTTACTATTCTTAACAGTCAATTTTAGCATGACCACTAGATGGAAATATTGTACTTACAGTTGGAGATGTGGCTGCAGATAACAATGGCAAAATCCCTCCACAAGCAATGATAATATTGTCTACCATCTGGGAAATGAGGTGAATCGTGTTGTGTACAAAAATAATGTTTTCATTGCTATTGACAAAGTCCATTACAGATTTTGTAGAATGACTACAAAAATAGGGAGGAAAAAAAAATATTATAATACTAATGTTTTTTAAAAAGTTTAGATTCTCTGTTTTTTGAAACCCAAACTTTAATGTTTCCTAGTTGTGTATGGTATTGTTTTTGTAATAATAAAAAGATAAAATGAAAAATATTTTAAAATACTGATAGGAGCTAGCATAGCATAATAACTTAGTGGTATTTTTATTTCATACCAGACTATAACTATTTCTATATTATCCATTATAGAGTCCAGACTCTGCCAACCTTATTAACACTGTTTAGTGCCTTACTTCACAAACAATTCTGTTGGAACCAATGGGACTGCTCACGGACTAAAATACTCAACTGTCCAACATGAATAAGGGTGGCAGAATTTGGCACTTAATGATACCTTTTAAAGTAGCTCTGATAATAACGAATGACCAGATTGTCTACAAGAGAGGGCCCCAGACTGATCTGAAAACCACCAATAGTCCATAAAGCACCTGCTGGTGTTCTTTGGAGAGTTGACTGGTCACAAGTGTAAGCTTCTCTTTATTTCCACTTGCTATATTCCACTACAAGATAGCTAAACAAATAGAACTGTGCTCCTAATGTTAATTTTCCATGTTAGTAATAGCTGTGGATGCCACAGGGATCAAATGATCAACATGAGGCACAACCATCCCAATGATTGCAAATAGGTGGGAAAGTGTCCATAGGAAAAATTACTTTCAAGTTGTAATTCACATTATGAAAATGTTTAGGAGTCTTTGGTCTATTGATGTTATGTGCTTGTTCATAACACAGCATGAGTAATTAAAATTACCCAGTTCATGAAATTAGTGGCCAGTAAACAAACAGTATTGGCCTTAATTCCAGAAGGAATTACAAACTAAACTTCTAATTTGCCTGTGAATTTCAAGTAAACAAAGGGGGCAAAAATAAGGTGATTGATAAACTATTTTATGGTGAGGTCACATAAACGTGGAAATTAAAGTCAAGTCAATTGGTAATCTGATTTAATTAAGCGAATTCTCAACTACTGATAATACATCATTACAGCTTTTGCAGAATGAATTATGCCATTCTGGGCAATAGACGAAATAGTGCTTGATGTACCGCTAGAATTTGACTACAAGCAATAACTATTAAGGTAGTTTCTTCGCTTAACTAAAAGGAATCATAACAGAAGAGGTGAAAAGCAATGTATTTAAACAATACATTCTTTTTTAAAATAGTAAACAGATGCTTTTTAAAAAGACAAGATCACTTGCACTATTTTTTAAATTTTAAAAATGTGTTAAATACATAAATGAATTAGGATGTTATGGCAAAAAATATATAGTTAATAGCAATGTAGCCATCAAGGCTAATCAAGACAAAGCATGTCTTTGTTGTTCTACAACTTGAAATCTTTACAGAAGTGAAAACTTGTTTATAGGCTAGCTGTGACTGCCTACTAAATTCTCCTGGAGGAGTCTCTGTATTAAGTCATAAAATAGGTGAATTATTCAAACACAAGATGAAGACCGGTGTGTGGAACAAATATTTCTGGATTAAGAATGCAAACATCTCCAAACGCTAGTAGTGGCTACTAAAAATAATAGCACAGATATTTGTCGTCCCCCTGTTAAATGTAGTCGTTACTAATAGAAAGTCCATTAAGATACAGTAATTCAAAAAGGACAAGTGAGATACTACATTTTTTATCCCTCACAAAGAATAGGAATTAACTGAGGCACGTGAGATATTACAATAAGGTAAGTCTAGTAAAGCTGACTTTACAATGGAAATTTACCTTTAAAAAAGTAGTTATCAATACATGTCTTGTATCTAATTATGTCTTTACTTTGCTGATAAACACATACATAATAAAATTAAAAATAAGAAATACAGCTTTTCTACCTTCTCCAAACATGTACGTCTGTTTCTAATGCAAACAGCAAATCTGTCAGCAGCCTCTGATGCATTGGAGACCATTTAAACTCTGGAATACGAAACATAGTTGTGCGTGGACCTGGACTAAACTGGCGTCGTTGTTCTTCTGTCATTGGCATTCCTCGAAATCCCAAGTCAACTCTCAAGTCTCTGTCTTGCTGGGTAACAGACCGACCTTGCACAGCCTATGTTAACAAAAAGTTCAAAGTTTGTGTTAAACATATGCAATGAATTCTAACACTGCACATGGATAAGATTTGGAGAAGGAGGGGTTACAATTGGAGCCAACAATAAAAAATAAAATATACCAGTAGTGCCATCCAGATAAAGTTGGTGCAAGCTGACATCGCCTCATTGAAACTACTCTGATTTACACCAGCTAAAATCTGGCCTCACATCTGGGCCTTCATTACAGTTCTTTAGTTATATTTTGCATTTCAGATTCCTCAACGTGCACCCTGAAGGGATTTTGTTTACAGTGTGTTTATTTTTGGCAAGTTGATCCTGTCTAGATATTTTGAGGGATGAGACACACACACACACACTGTACCTCAGGGGAGTGCCCTGAAACCCTCATATTTATATATAATTGTGATCATGCACATAAAGCATGCCATGTGAAGCATCAGGGGAAAGGTTATGATCTGCTGAAAGCCATTGTTCTATCTAAATATTGCATATGAAATAATAAGAATTGTGTTGTATGGTTTTCACTAAAATGTGCTGTGAGTGTAAGAAGTGCCCAGATACTAGCTCTCCAGAGACAACGACAAGGGAAGTAACTAATGCTGGGTGGGGGCATCACCAGCCATTGTCCAGCAGAGGAGTTACAATTCAATGACTCACTCACAGGAGATGCACTGGGGTATTGCTTCACCTTGTGAATCAGCAATGCCCACCAGACGTTCCTGGGCTTGTGTCCTCCAAGCACATGGGACTAAGAGAACACAATGGCCCCATGCTTGGCCTTTTCTCCTCCCCACTCCCCACCTATACTGCAAGCAACAAAGACACTCAGAAGACTCCAACAGAGGATACTGGACCAGGTTTCAAGGGTGAAACCTGTGTACTGCAATATCCAGGGGGATGAGAAAAACTGCTTAATCTAAATGTTGCCCAGCCTAATAGGGTTGAGAGTTTAGACTGCATGCTTATATTTTGGTAACCACTCTGACTTTTTGCCTATCACTTATAATCACTTAAAATCTATCTTTTTGTAATCAAATTTATTTTACTGTTTATCTTTACCAGTGAGTTTGCCTGAAGTATTTGCTAAATCTGCTCGGGTTGACAAAGGCTGTGTATATTCACTATCAACTGATGAAGTGGTGAACCAATTAATAAACTTGCACTGATCATCTTGAGCAATCCAAGATGGCATATTCCTGAGGTAAAAGGCTAGAGCTGGAAGGATTTGGCTGGTGCCTTTCTCTGTTTGATTCATGAGTGGCCCTGGGAGCATACATGCAATCTAGCTGGGTGTGGGGCTCCACATGCGGTTGTGCTAAGTGATAACAGTACCTGGAGGAGTTTGCAGCTTGTCACTAGCAAAGCATTCTGAGAGACAGCTAAGGGGGCACAACTGTACCCTGGAGATTCTGTCACAGCTCGTATTTATGTATACTTTTTTAGGAAGATCATCATCATAGTCTTTCTTTCCCTCAGAATTACTAATCTAGCTATCCAGGTATCTTGTACCTGATTGTGTCTTAATTCAGCAAGTTTTCTGGCCTCCCAGGACAACCTTTAGTGTCTCCTAGCAAGTGGAGAATTTGTGGGTTATATTGTTTTAATTTCTAGGTAGTCCTGAGCTGTTTTTAGTTGGTGAACACACACAACAGAGAAAAAGGAACTATTTAGCGTGATACACAAGATTACTGGGAGGAAAATTTTACAGAGAAAGAATTTCAATGGAATGTTAGGAAAATTTTTTCCTAATGATGAAATCATTTAGACTGTGGAATAGTCTCCCACAAAAGAAATAGCAGAAGCCACATTGCTTGGGATTATTTTAAAACCAGGCTAGACAATACAAAATAAATGTTATAGTAAGGAGTAATATTGCATTAGCTGAAGATGGATTGGGTGATCCTTTCTTTTCGTCTTTTCTATTCTAAATGAAACAAATTTAGAACATTTTAGTCAGTGGATTTTTCTAATCACATTCAATTGCAAATTCCTGAATACTGCATGCCGATTGTCAGAAAAAAAAGACATCTATGGTGTATTTATTTTTGCATTGTAAAAAGCAGAATAGTACAGAAACCCAGCTCCAAAGTTTACTTGACCTTTAATCTGAAATGCTATAACCTCCGTTTTCATAGAATCATAGAATATCAGGTTTGGAAGGGACCTCAGGAGGTCATCTAGTTCAACTCCCTGCTCAAAGTAGGACCAATTCCCAACTAAGGGCTTAGCTACATTAGAAATTTCAAAGCGCTGCCCTGGCAGCGCTGTGGGAGCGCTGCCGCAGCAGCGCTTTGAAGTGTGAGTGTAGTCAGAGCCGCAGCGCTGGAAGAGAGCTCTCCCAGCGCTGCTTGTAAACCACACCCCTTATGGGTGTAGCGTGCAGTGCTGGGAGCGCTGCCGCCCTGATTACACTGACACTTTTCAGCGCTGCATCTTGCAGCGCTCAGGGGGGTGTTTTTTCACACCCCTGAGCGCGAAAGTTGCAGCGCTGTAAAGTGCCAATGTAGCCAAGCCCTAAGTCATCCCAGCCAGGGCTTTGTCAAGCCTGACCTTAAAAACCTCTAAGGAAGGAGATTCCACCACCTCCCTAGGTAACCCATTCCAGTGCTTCACCACTCTCCCAGTGAAAAAGGTTTTCCTAATATCCAGCCTAAATCTCCCTCACTGCAACTTGAGACCATTACTCCTTGTTCTGTCATCCGGTACCACTGAGAACAGTCTAGATCCATCCTCTTTGGAGTCCCCGTTCAGGTAGTTGAAAGAAGCTATCAAATCCCCCCATCATTCTTCTCTTCTGCAGACTAAAGAACATTGTTAACTCAATTTTCAAACTGGTTTGTTAAGATCTAAATTTCTGCTGCTACTGCTGCTTGTCTATTTTATATCTCCTCAGAATAATTTTTACAGACTTGATCCTACACCAGTGAAGTCATGGGATTTTTACCATTGATTTGAATGAGACCAGGATCAGCTCCTAAAACCTGGGAAACAACAGTAATTAAAATAAAGTGTGTGGGAACAAAAGGAGGAGGAAATTTCACCTAAAAATGGAATCTGGAAATATAAAGAATATTTACACAAGTTGGGGAGATCTTTCAGTCTTGAATTTGGTGGCCATAGTTTTCCTAGTGATTACATAAAATACCTGTACTGTGGTTTAGGTTTTTTCTGTATCACCTCAATCTGAAACAAGTATTTAGGATAAACACTTTTAATTTTAGTAGTTTTTAGTACCCTCAGTAAGGACAAGGGTCCCATTGTGCTGGGGACTTCTAACTCCAACATAGATTAAAGAGATAGTCCTTGGCCTGATGAATTTATAATCTGAACAAAAGGCAACAAGTGAAATTTATCAAGGGAAGGGGGAAGGGAGAGAGAGGAGAGAATACAAGAATAACAGTTGATAAGATAAGATAGCGTAGCTCTGCCTATATTCTCTCTATATATGTATAGATCTATATATAGATATTGGTTAAAACAGGAAAGAAAGAAGAGGAATATATCCCTACATACCTCTCCCTTTGATATTTTAAGCAAAAAACCTACACTCCACAATGAAGCAATCTGTTCCCCAATACTCCCCTATTCCTCAGTACATTTGCTGATTCTCCTGGAATCAGTAGTCTTTGATGATTTAGACTAAGAATAAAAACCATCTGGCAACTGAAAAAAATCAGTTTGAACAGCTTTGACACCTTCTTCGCTAAAGGTTTTGTTTTTTTTCCCCCTCTATTATGCAGAGTGCCTTAAAATCTGCCGGATCCTTTACCTTGCTTGAGGTGCTGCAGTAATTTTGAGAAGGTTTTCACCAATTTGAGGCCTGGTCTACACTATGCGTTTATACTGATTTTAGCAGCGTTAAACCGATTTAACGCTGCACTCGTCCACACAAGCCCTTTATATTGATATAAAGAGCTCTTTAAAACAGTTTCTGTACTCTTCCCCAACGAGAGGAGTAGCGCTGAAATCGATATTACCATGTCGGATTAGGGTTAGTGGCCGCAAATCGACGGAATTGGCCTCCGGGCGGTATCCTACAGTGCACCACTGTGACCGCTCTGGACAGCAATCTGAACTCAGATGCACTGGCCAGATAGACAGGAAAAGCCCCACGAACTTTTGAATTTCATTTCCTGTTTTCCCAGCGTGGAGCGCTCACCAGCACAGGTGACCACGCAGAGCTCATCATCACAGGTAACAATGCAGTCTCCTGATAATCGAAAAAGAGCTCCACCATGGACCGCATGGGAGGTACAGGATCTGATCACTATATGGGGAGAGGATTCCGTGCTAACAGAACTCCGTTCCAAAAGACGAAATGAAAAATAATTTGAAAAAATTTCCAAGGCCATAATGGAGAAAGTCCACATCAGGGACTCAGTGCAGTGCAGAGTGAAAGTTAAGGAGCTCAGACAAGCCTACCAGAAAACCAAGTAGTAAACAGAAGGTCCGGGGCAGGGCCGAAAACATGCCGCTTCTACTCTGAGATCCATGCAATTCTAGGGGAGTCTGCCACTACTACCCCACCCCTGTCCGTGGATTCCGAGGTGGGGGTGGTAATCTCAGCCATAGCTGAGGATTCTGCGGACAGGGAAGATGAGGATGACGACGAACTTGCAGAGAGCACACAGCACTCCGTTCTCCCCAACAGCCAGGAGCTTTTTCTTATCCAGACAGAATTACCCTCCCAGCCCTCTCAAGCCACTAGCCCAGATAATGAAGCCATGGAAGCAACCTCTGGTGAGTGTACTTTGTAAATACAAAGCATGGTTTAAAAGAAAGCGTTTTTTAATGATTGATTTGCCCTGAGGACTTGGGATGCATTCGCGGTCAGTACAGTTATTAGAAAAGTTTGTTAACATGTCTGGGGATGGAGCGGAAATCCTCCAGGGACATCTCCATGAAGCTCTCCTGGAGGTACTCCAAAAGCCTTTACAGAAGGTCTCTGGGCAAGGCAGCCTTATTCTGTCCACCATGGTAGGACACTTGACCACGCCATTCATGTAGCAAGTAGTCTGGTATCATTGCATGACAAAACCTAGCTGCGTATGGTCCTGGTGATTGCTGGCATTCAAGCAACATCCTTTCTTTATCTCGCTTTGTTATTCTCAGGAGAGTGATATCATTCATGGTAACCTGGTTGAAATTCAGGAATTTAATTAAGGGGACAGAGATGGCCATTCCTACTGGGCTGTTTGCCTGTTGCTTAAAAGAAATCCTTCCTTGCAGGTAGCCAAGCGGGGGGAGAATGGCACTGAGCTTTTTCGCGTTTGGCTAGCAGGGATCTTCCCTGCTACCAGCCATGCCATGGGGGCGGGGGTAGAGCAATCATCCCAGAGAATTGGATGGGAGGGAGTGGTTTCTGCTGCTGCATGTTAACAGGAAAGAAGCAGCACTGAACGGGATTTGTTTGGTATTTGGGAAAGGAGGCCCCTGTGTATATAAAGGCTGCAGAAGCCAAAAGACAATGGCTTACCATGGCTGCATGCAAGCTGAATTCTGCTGCTTGGACCTGTGTCTGTGAGATCTCTAACACCAGAGCCGCAGGAACTCAATATTAAGATGCAAAATGCAACCTTGTAGTGAAATCATATGTGCTATATAAGGTGAATAGTGTTGTTCACCGTGAAAGAGTACAAAAAAATACATTTTACAGGACAATGCTTAAATACTTCTCTCCCTTTTTTCCCCACCCTCATGCAGCTGAAAATTTTTCAAGCCTCCCTACTCCATCCCGAAGGCTCTCTCAGATAAGGCGGTGGAAAAAAAAGACACAAGACAAAAAGTTTTCGGAAATCATGGAAGTGACCCGCAATGAAAGAGCTCATCTGAATGAGTGGAAGGACGTGGTAGCAAATTACAGGAAAGATGCCAGTGAACGTGAGGACAGGAGGGACCAACGGAAGGATAGGAGGGATGAATGTGAGGAGAGGAAGGATGCTTGAGATGAGAGGTGGCGGCAGGAAGATCAGCTGTGGCGGGATGCAACACTGGGGCTGCTGCGTGATCAAACTGACATCCTCTGACATCTGGTGGAGCTTCAGGAACAGCAGCAGGATCACAGAGCGCCGCGGCAGCCCCTGTGTAACCACCTTCACCCCTCACCATGTTCCATATCTTCCTCACCGAGACGTGTAAGAACGCGTGGGGGAAGGCTTTGTGCACCCGCCCACTCCACCCCCACGGACAGCCCAACCAAAAGGCTGTCATTACTTTGAAATTTTTTTAGTGGCCTTTTCCTTCCCTCCTATCCTCCTCCCAAACCACACCCAGGCTACCTTGTCAGTTCTCTCCCTCTTTTTATAATGACTTTTTAATACAGAATACATGATTTTTAAACAATAGTGACTTTATTTTCCTTAAGCAAGCTGTAATCGAAGGGGAGGGTGGGTTGCTTACAGGGAATGAGTCAATCAAGGGGGGGGGTCATCAAGGGGAAACAAACACAACAGTCACCGTACCCTGGCCCGTGATGAAACTCGTTTTCAAAGCTTCTCTGATGCGCACCGCTTCCTGGTGTGCTCTTCTAATCGCCCTGGTGTCTGGCTGCGCGTAATCAGCGGCCAGGTGATTTGCCTCAGCCTCCCACCCCGCCATAAAGGTCTCCCCCTTACTCTCACAGAGATTGTGGAGCACACAGCAAGCAGCAATAAACAAGGGGACATTGGTTTGGCTGAGGTCTGAGCGAGTCAGTAATGTGCGCCAGCGCGCCTTTAAACGGCCAAATGCACATTCTACCACCATTCTGCACTTGCTCAGCCTGTAGTTGAACAGCTCCTGACTACTGTCCAGGCTGCCTGTGTATGGCTTCATGAGCCATGGCATCAAGGGGTAGGCTGGGTCCCCAGGATAACTACAGGCATTTCAACATCCCCAACTGTTATTTTCTGGTCTGGGAAGTAATTCCCTTGCTGCAGCCATTTAAACAGAGTAGTGTTCCTGAAGACGCGAGCGTCATGAACCCTTCCTGGCCATCCCACGTGGATGTTGGTGAAACGTCCCTTGTGATCCACCAGTGCTTGCAGCACCATTGAAAAGTACCCCTTGCGGTTTATGTACTGGGTGCCCTGGTGCTCCGGTGCCAAGATAGGGATATGGGTTCCATCTATCACCCCACCACAGTTAGGGAATCCCATTGCAGCAAAGCCATCCACTATGACCTGCACATTTCCCAGAGTCACAACCTTTCGTAGCAGCAGCTTAATGATTGCTTTGGCTACTTGCATCACAGCAGCCCCCACAGTAGATTTTCCCACTCCAAATTGATTCCGACTGACCGGTAGCTGTCTGGCGTTGCAAGCTTCCAGAGGGCTATTGCCACTCGCTTCTCAACTGTGAGGGCTGCTCTATCTTGGTATTATGGCATTTCAGGGCACGGGAAAGCAAGTCACAAAGTTTCATGAAAGTGCCCTTATGCATGCGAAAGTTTCGCAGCCATTGCGAATCATCCCAAACCTGCAAAACTATGCGGTCCCACCAGTCTGTGCTTGTTTCCCGGGCCCAAAATCGGCATTCAATGGCTAAAACCTGCCCCATTACCAGCAGGATCTCCAAAGCACAGGGGCATGCGGTTTGAGAGAATTCTGTGTCCACGTCCTCATCACTCTCGTCGCCACTCTTCCGTAGCTGCCATCTCCTTGCCTGGCTTTGCAGGTCCTGGTTCAGCACAGACTGCACGAGAATGCACAAGGTGTTTACAACGTCCACGATTGTGGTCTTGATCTGAGCAGGGTCCATGCTTGCTGTGCTATGGTATTTGCACAGTTCACCCAGGAAAAAAGGTGCGAAATGGTTGTCTGCTGCTCTCACAGAGGGAGGCGTGAGGCTCTACCCAGAACCACCCGCGACAATGGTTTTTGCCCCATCAGGCACTGGGATCTCAACCCAGAATTCCAAGGGGCGGGAGAGACTCCAGGAACTATGAGATAGCTACACGAAATATGGGACAGCCACGGAAATCGACGTTAGCCTCAGTACATGGACGCACACTGCCGAATTAATGTGCTTAGTGTGGCCGCGTGCACTCGACTTTATACAATCTGTTTTACAAAACCGGTTCATGTAAAATCGGAATAATCCCGTAGTGTAGACATACCCTGAGAGTTTGCATACAAAAGAACCCATGCTCCCTCTCTTGGCACTTGTCAATGCATAGGTCAATGTATTGTACCGACATGCCAAATGCAGGAAGTGGCTCAGTATCTCTGCTCACTGAAGCTTAGCATTACTCTTTTTCAGTCTCCTTGTTAAAGGAACATTATTCTCACTGAACAGTAGGGGCAGATACAGGGAAGCCAGAGTCTGTTACTTTGAGAGGAGTACTGTAGTTTTTGTGGGGAGGGAACTGCCTCATGGAAGCCCTGAATTCTCAGTATCTGAGAGAGATTACTACAGATTCTGGAGTTCTTCATGCAGCAGTGTTTTTCAGAAAGACAGGGTAGCCTTAGATGTCTGACCAGATGATGATCATTGTGCTGCTACAGGTATCAATATTCCTCTCAAGGTGTTCCTGATGCTATGTTAAGTGATGCCTGCTACAAACTACTATACATAATCCTACGAGGCCGGCCTCTGTATCAGCTCTACCTGTCATCCCTAGTTTCAAGGGACTTGATTGACTACTGAATCCATCTGACCACCTCTCTAGAGGAGTAACCTGTGTACATGGTTGTTTGCAGAAAGTTGTTTGGTCATTTTAAAGCTCTCTCTAAATCAGACTCTCTTTTTGCCAAGTAAGTCTTTACCAAGAATCCTTACGTGGATGTGGCAATCGCTAGAGTGGCAAGGTGATCGCATCCATTTCTGCACTCTGGAGATTCTCAGCAAAGATCTCAGTGTCTTTCTCTAACACTGAATACAAGAGCCTCCATGATGCCAACAATGTATGCACAATCCTGGAAGTGAAGTCAGGCTTATCCTCCCACTTGAACAGCTTGAAATAATCCTTATCCTCTACCTGAGGACCAAGTAATTCTGGGACTGTCAGTATTCTTGTAAGGGGAGGGGGAAACTGAATTGAAGTGCTGTCTGTTGAGACACAACCTCATGGTGGTGGAGTGAGACCAGTGGTGTAAAACCTGGCCCTGGAGGGAAACAGTAGGGCTGGAAGGTGGGCAACAATAAGGCGATCCAAACTAGAAATTGAGTTCCTGTTTCCCATGCATATGTGAATTGTTGGCCCAAGTTGGCGACGTTTGCTATAGACATGCAAAGGGCACAGGAATGTGCCCCTGTGCACAGTAGGTAAGGGGAGCAGCAGTGACAAGGAAGGGAGGAGAGGAATAGTGACTAAATGAAGTTGTTCTGGCTTGAAAGCTCTTAGAACTTCAGCAGTGCCAGCCTAGAACCTAGGAGGGGCTCTAAGTCTGGTGGGCTCCTTGGCCCAACTGTGAAATCAGCAGAAGTGGAGAATTTCCAAAACCCTAGGCGCTCATGACCTACTCAGTAGAGCACTTATTGTGTATCATAATAAAGAAGATTGATCTGTTTTCTGCCTGTTTTCCTGAGCATGATCCACTAAACACCTTGAAGGAAAAGAAAGATTTCCAGTGGCTATCTTTGGTAGCCAGGTAAAGCTTTCCCAGCATAGTCCTCTGGGGTCTGAGTGAGTCAGATATGTTGAACCCCTTACCAGAGACCCCAATGCAGAAACACAGACACACACTAAGGATGTGAATAATTCTCTTTGGGCACAGTCAGGGAAAGCCATATACTGTGGGTGTTCCATTATCAGAAGAGTTTCTCTGTAGTTTAGGAACTTCTTTTCTCTATGCTTCTCTGTATCAGCCCATAACAGCACAGATCTCCTCACATGTTGGAGACAGCAAGGACTGGTAATGATTAGGGCTCTGTGTCAGTCATGGAAGTCACAGATTCCGTGACTTCCCATGACCTCTATGACTTCTGCAGCGGCCAGTGTGGCTGATCTCAGGGTCACCCAAGCAGCTGGCTCCCAAGACCAGCTCAGGTGGCCCAGGGGACAGCCACACCAGCCACTGCTCAGGCAGCCCCAACAGCAGTCCTGAGGCGGCCAGAGCAGTTGTCATCTGCTGGCCCTGGCAGTGGTCCCTGGGCGGCTGGCCAGAGTAGCCACAGTCCGCAGCCCCCAGAAGCTGGTGCTGCAGATCACGAGCAACCCCAGCAGAAGCCCCCCTACGTAACCCCCTCCGACATTTAGCCACTGGTATTTTTAATACATGTCATGGACTGGTCACAAGCCATGAATTTTTATTTATTGCCTGTGACCTGTCCATGACTTTTACTAAAAATACCCATTACTAAATTGTAGACTTAGTAATGATGAGATAGTAAGGCTCTTATATGCACAGGATATTACCACCAAAAAAGTTGGAATACTGTCTCCAAAGTTGGAACTCTACCTAAACGCTGACTGGCACAGAGAAACAAAGAGAATTAAACCATTAAAAACAGTGAAGAAACACAGGAATTTATATTTTATTATACTCTGTCTTATCAAAAAGCCTAAGTAAAATATAGCATGGTTGTAGCCATGTTGGTCCCAGGATATTAGAGAGACAAGTTGGGTAAGGTAATCTCTTTTACTGGACCAACTTCTATTGATGTGAGAGAAGTGGATCCAATAAAACTATTATCTCACGCACCTTGCTTAAATAAAATACAAACATTTCTAGCCTTAAAAACGGAAAAAAAGAATTTAGATGCATACAATAAACTTCTATAATTATTAGTCACATTGCCCACAGGAAATAAATCATGTGGGCTAATAATATAATCTCCAGTAAAAATTTTAAAGTGATATTCCATAATTGCAATGAGTGAGATT
Organism: Chelonoidis abingdonii; assembly: GCF_003597395.2. NCBI lineage: Eukaryota > Metazoa > Chordata > Testudines > Testudinidae > Chelonoidis > Chelonoidis abingdonii. The sequence goes on from NC_133769.1 coordinate 322,568,256, forward strand.
TTCTTATTGTAAAATAACATCATGAAACATGGACCAACCATTTTGAAAATAAAAATGTTTGCAAGACATTTGACATGATGCTAAAGAGAATACCTTTAAAAGTTGGCCACAGCTGTGATTAGATTAATTAGATATACTTTTGTGATTAGATTAATTATCCTGTAATCAAATACATATATGTCACATACTGATATAATTATAGCACCTCTAACTTACTTGGGTTGTAGTAGTTGTCTGGATCTTCCTTATCTCCTTCCCTGCTTCTTTACCATCATCAGATCTTTCAGTATCTGATATTATACTTCCTGCATCAACATTAGGTAGACTTTTGCTACCAGAAGACTCTGTCTCCAGGGTTGTAGCTGTCATTTCAGCATATTCTAATCCTTTGGATGATGAACCCAATGCTCTTTCAGAAAGGTTGCTCATTCCATCTGAAGTTGTATGAATCTTGAACTCCTTATCCTCTATTATACTTGAAGTACATGTTATATCTACACTACCAGTCATGTGAGCAAGCAATCCAAGATCATCATTCACACCAAGATGCATTTGAGTCTCTTGTACATTTGGAATAGTAATGTGATTACTGGAAAGTTCAGGGAGAAGTTTCTCTTCTTGGCTGGGTATTTTATCAAAAAGAAATGAGGTATTGTTAGTAGAAGGTTCATCTTTCTCATCAGCCAGTGTTATCAAAGGCCCATTATCCTTCTCTTCGCTTTTCTTAATGATATCAACATTACCATGGACGTTGTTTTGGAGTTTCTCAACAGCAGCACAATATACGTTATCTAAAAGGGATTCAACTTCCACGAGGGCACCATTCTCTCCAGTTACCAGAGTCTCTGGTGATAAATCCATATCATCAAGCTTTACTTCTGTGGCTTCTACCTTTTCAGCTTTTATATCAACTAATAGATCATGAACCTCAACATGTACACCCCCTCCTGGTCTATCTGAACTTCCAAGCACTTCATCTGACACCTTTGTAGCCATGAGCAAATCCCTGGTATCTGTGCTGACAGGGTAATCTCTTTCACTTTCTGGGCTTTGGCTTTGTGAAAGGTCTTCTATCTCTCGAATTTCCAGTCCACCTTTTGCTCCTGTCGTCTGAGATGAAAGGCCCGAGATAGTGCTCACATTCCCCTTTTTCCCTTTTTTTATGTTCTCTTCCTCTTGCCTTTGATATTCTTCATACATTTTTGCTAAATACTCCTTGTGAGCTTCATAGGTGACCTTAAATGGAACATGACAGATCATAATTTCAGAGTAAATATATACTTTGTCAATTTGGGGGCAGGAAATCAATAGTATAATTAATGTATAGTTCATTAAACATTTCACAACAAAGAACTTATACTAATAAAGAAAAATGCTAACCTATCATGTCCTATGTTATCCACAAGATGGCACTATATCACTTTACATTGTATCTACTGTATTATTGGCCCATTTGGCTTAGGGAGATACTGGGATCAACAGAAACTCCAGAAACTAAGTCTTACCTTGGAATGTGCTATAGAAAGAGTATCCACCCAGACCCTCCAGCCTCCCCATTCATATTTTATTGCATGATACAAGAGAATACGGAAGATGTTGTAGACCATCTCTGTGATTTTCTGTTCTTCAGAATTCTTAGGGTTAATATATCCCAGAGAAAACATCCAGTCCTGCCACACCGAACACTGAAGTAAACATCTAAAGTAAAATAATTAGATCAAAATATATTCAAATGAAATTCAACTTTTTTTTTTTCATTTTTTAAATTCAGATGAGTAAAACAGGAGAGAGACTATTTAAATTGTTTTTATCCTATGAGCTTAAATGTAATCTTAATAGATCACTGATTTTTATTTTAAATTCAGGATCTTAAAATGCTGTTAAGTAAAGCATTGTGAACAAAACAAAAATATCTATCACTGATTTAAAATTAACTACTGGATGTTCATACCATTTGACCATACCATAACCACATATTTATTACACATTATGTAAAACTGCACAATATAATACTCAAGACTTATCCAAAATTTCTTGTATATTAACTACATTGAGTGTGGCAACAGGTAACCTATTTCTGTTACTGGGAGAAATAACATTTGATTTACATACCTTCTGTTTTCACGACTATTACTGAAAAGTTTTATCATATCAGATAAAAACAAACGCCGAACTTCCATCAGCTCTGCACTTGGTGTGGAATTTTTTAACAATGTTGCCACCACTTTAAGAATCACTGTAAAAGAGCAAATGTGTCACATAACACATTTTCAAATCCCATTCAAAAACCACCTGCTGAAATCATAAAAGTATTGAATAAAAGGCAATTTCCTTTGAAGTACTCAATATATTAACTGTTCTTGCAATGTGAAATAAAACTGTCTTAAAAAACAACCTCTTGCCATTAATTTGAAACAAACATAAAATAATATCCTTACTTGGATTCTGAATTTTCACTGTAGAATCTGGCTCTGGATGTGGTTTATGAACAACTTGAGTACATACTTGTTCTGTCAAAATCTAAAACAAACCAATTATTTATTTACCACCTATTCATATCATAGAATAAACTTCAAATTGCTATTTGATCTTATTGTGCTGTGATTTATTATGAACAATGCGTGTGTTAGGCCTTGATACAAAAAATGCTTTAGTAAAATAATAATATTGCTGCAACAATGCAAAGGAAGAAACAGATTTTAATTACAAACCAATCTTAAATGAAAGGACTCAAGTTTTCATTTAATATATTAACAAATAAATGTACTCTGGGCAGCTATGAACATTTTAAAATCATTTTTAAATGTCAAAGCACCCTCTCTCTTCTGGTTCCAATCCACCTTAATATCTAGATTATTTTTATTAGAGTTTAGTATCACCTCAGAATATTTTGCTGTAAAACTGTCAAAAATTCACGTATTTCCTCTACAGATATGTATCTCATATGTGAACATTTTGTAAATGAAATCTTGGCTGACTTTTGTGTAACAGTATTATTCTGAATATATAGATCTGTTCAAACTATATGCTGCCAAAAAACTGTATGGTTTCAGGTACTGATTCAAACCCTTATATCGTGAGGAAGGTCAAGGCAGGTCCATGACTGGACAGGTGAAAGACCTAGTATTCAGCCCATCTCCAAAATTCCAAGTAGTTCCTACTGAAGTAATAATTATCTGCTATCTTCTGGGAAAGGCTGGGGACACCAACTTCAATAGGAACTGTTGGTTGCTCAGCACTTTTGAAAATCAGGCCACTTATTAAGGTGCCTAAATATGGACTGAACAGCCTGACTTTTGAGATCCATTTTTTAAAAATCTTCTCATATTCTTATGCCAGGGTGTTAGACGACAAAGTGGTAGAAATGCCTGCAGCTAGTTTACCCTAGAGAATACATTGTTGGCACCTCCTGTAAGGTGAGCAAGAAATTTCCTACCACAGACAAGGTTAAGAAATGGTTAAAATAGTAGTCCATGACCAATAGCAGCCTCTCCCAGAAGACACTTAAGCATAAATAAAGGGCAGGTAGAAGCCTTAGCCTGTGGGGAATATAGGGGTTGAAAGTAAGTGTTGGTCAAGTATCTTTTTAGTTGTGAAAAACTTGTCATTTCATAACAAAACAATCACATTTCCCACTTTGTTTACCATTGTGTGGCCTTTGGGGGTTTCATATGAATATAAAACTTTGAGCAAAACTCATAAATTTTGGACATCAGTAAATAAAACCCATCAGGTTTTCTTCAGTGAAACTGTACAAAGAATTATTCAGTTGGTTTTATTCTGTTCTAATTATACAGACCTACATACAGAAGCTGAAAATATATAAACTAAATTAAAGAAAGTCACAGTTAATAGACATTTATATACAGCTACACAGCATATGGCTCAATACACAAAGAACCCTGTCAAGAATCTAAAAACTTTCAGCATCAGTATTAAATTAATGATGCTTGGTGAACCTGTGTGATGAACTTTGAATGGCTAAGGTACAAATCTCAATTGGAAAAACTGACTTGAGTCTACAGAACCATGATGCTGGTTAAATAAACTAGTTTTATTATTTACATTTAAGATTCATTATGGAACAGTGGTAAGAAATGTAAAAAAATATTTTTACAGTTGGTAATAAGGACACAAACCAAACCAAAATAAAAGCCAAAAACAAAACAAAAAACTACCCTTGATGAACTTCAGAAGGGCTTTGGTTTATGTTATTCAAGAAAAACATTAAGTATTTTCTTTATCTAACAAAAGGTCTCTCTGGAACTGTACTGAAGTCATGGGAAATATTCTCTACTATAATCAAAGTTTGATGATATTAACAGCTAAATTGGTTATTTGGAGTGTAGGAAATATATTTTACTTTTGTAACGAAGAATGTAGCTTCTTGCCCTCTTTTAAGTGTTAGTGATTTGTTAACTATTATGTAGTTTTACTAGTTTGAATTGTACATATCTTTCACCCACATGTAGTTATACTTCAAAGTCTGTTAAGTGACTTCAAAATTCAAATGCAGTAAAGCACTTTGAGGTCCTTCATAAACTTAACATATGGCAAAAGCAAAAAGAAAAGCAGTATATTCAATAGATTTTACAGAGGTACAGAGCATGAAATGTTGCTCAAACTTTTGAAAAAACTTATCTCAGGGCACATCTTTCTAAAAATATCTGGATTGATCACGCAAAAAAAAAAAAAAAAGTCAGACCTGCATTACATCCCCTATGAGGGTATGTGCACAAGTACATATATAATTAAGATTCAGCATATAATCACAGTTATTGTGTACAAAATGAAAAGTGAGCTGTGCAGCTGATTATTTGTATGCACTTACAAATTAAAGCCAAGTCCAGCAAAGCCATAAACACATGGTAACTTTAAAAGATGTATTTTTACCAAAAATATCTTTTATTCAGACTATTTATAGTGATATAGAGCTCACAGATCAACCCCTCTGTGTATCAAAAATGAAATAAAAATAATCTCCTCAACTATGTAGCATCCAGGAACTAAAGAGAAATTAAATACCACTGAGGTTGAATAAACTAATAGTCAACTAAAATTTCTCTGTCAACTAGAATAATAATAATACTTGCACGATGTCAAAACTTTTTCAGCAGCTACCCAACTGCCCCCTTTTCTCTCCTGTCAATCAAACTACTGGTCCTGAATCAATGCTGCATCATTTGCCAGAATACAGACACCCCCATACGAAGTCATATTAACTTCAAGTTTTGATGGAAAACACTCTTCCAGCTTTGTCAAAGTTGTTTTCACCTAATATTTAAATCATATTAGGGTGGACAGAAATCAGATTTTTTGGATAATTTTTTTTGAGGGAAAAAATCTATCTAAAGATAATTTTAATTAAGATACATTATACCTCAAAGATATCTCATCATGGAATAGGGACTATAAATTCTAATTCTATAGTATGAGACAATATATTCATGTAATGTTTAAGAAAAGTTTTGTAAATTAGTTCCAATAGTTCATGGATTAGACACCCAATCTTAAGGGGTTCCAGAGGCTTCTGTATAGATTATTTAGGTTAATCTTTCTCTCTATCCAATGGGACTCAGATCTCAGTCTAGAAGATATCATCAGAGATGCTTAGTTTTGCAGTTCTCAAACTGTGGATTTGTGTCTCCAGAGACAACATGCTTGTTAACAGCAAAAATGTTTTAAAATAAATATATAGAGAGAGAGAGGTGAGGAAAAACAGACCTCAGCCCTATTGTCCCTCTGCAAATTTGAGTATACAGAGTTGATCCCTTTCCTCTCTCTAAACGTGAAAAGTTTCAAAAAGTTCAGTGAATAGAAGATTGTTGGGGGTGGAATAGATCTGGACAAGGAGAAGAAGTCTGGAGATAAATGTGAGAACGGAGGGACAGACAGTAGAAACAGAAGTGAAACTGTTTGACCAGCATATTCCAAAAGTCTTGAGGTCTGAGTGTAGCCTTCATTGATTTGAGATCTATCGTATCATTCTCTCACTAGAAGGGAAAACCTATAAAGGCAGCAGGCTGTAAAAGAGACCCAGTTTGGGAATATTTTAAAGAAGTTCCTCTACCTGTGGGCAAGACAGGCATGCGTGCAAAATACAAACAGTGCAACAAAGAAATGCAACGCCTGGTTGACCAAATGAAAGTGTTCCTTCTCAGGAGGAAGCTGCATTGAAGACGATGAAAGGAACACGTCTGAACATCCAGGCTTGTCAGGTTGGTAAACGTTTTTATTTCATACTTCTTTCTTAAGGACTGCCTGTCTTCTTTCTGGACTATTCTTGAATTCTCATGTTTGAGCAAAAAATATAGCCGTGATTTGTGATAAATAAATAGTTGAAATAGGCAGATCTTCCTTTTACAATTTCACCTTTAAAGTAAATTCAATGAGTGTACTAAATGAGCAGTATGGTAATAATAACTAAATAACTGCATTGACTTTTTTTTTTTTTTTTTTTAAAGGAGAATCCATCCTCAGCATACAGGATTCTGAAGACTATCCACCTTCAAGATCACCATTATTTTATATAGTTTCAGAGTTATCTGCCAACGATAGTGTTTCAGTCACATCATGTATGTCACATAGCCACAGTATATCACCTGTAGCAAAAAGAAAAAAATAAAACCTCCATCATCCAGAAACCACCATATATAAATTTGTGATAAGAACCAGCAGATTCCAAAAAGAGGTAACTGATGAAAAAATTGCCTGTTTTTTGTATGTAACAAACTCTCCTTTCCATATGATTGAGAACCCACACTTCATTAACATGGTTCAGTCAGTCAGTCATTAAGACCAGGATACAGTGCACCCAACAGAGCAGATAGTACATGAAAATTTCTGGATAAAATGTATGAAAGAGAAATTGAGCAGTGTGCAAAAGGTCTAGAGGGTGAAATTGTTAACCCGAGTCTTGATGGGGTGAGCAATGTCCACAACGATCCTGTTGTATGTGCTTCTGTGACAACAGAAGAAGGGAATGTCTTCCTTACAGAAACAACTGATACATCAGGAAATGCACACACAGCAGAATACTTACAAGTAGCAGCAGTACAAGCTATAACAAATTGTGGAGAAAAAAATTCAAATGTCTAGTACACACCTTGGTCACAGACAGTGCTGCAAATGTATCCAAGGTGAGAAGAAAATATTTACAAGAGAGAGAGTCCCAAGCTAATAACACAGTTGCAATGTTCATTTGATACACCTCCTAGCCAAAGACTTCAGTGTTCCAGAAATAAAGGTTAATGTTGCTGAAATTGCAAAATACTTCTGCAACAACCACTTTGCAGCAGGTGCTCTGAAAAAAGTGGGAGGAACCAAGCTAACTCTCTCACAAGATGTGTGATGGAACTCAGTAGTGGACTGTTTTGAGGACTATATCAAGAGCTGGCCTAATCTGATGTCAGTTTGTGAACAAAATCGTGAAAAAAATAGACGGCATTATCACAGCCAAAGTTCTCAGCATTGGGCTTAAGAGAAATGTTGAACACATGCGAGTACCCTGCAGCCTATTTCTGTAGCCTTGAACAAAATGCAGTGAAATAGCTGTTTTATTGTTGACACTGATGAAACTTGGAAGGAACTGAGTGGGATCTTAAAAAGAGAAATATGCAATGACAGAGTTAAATTACAAGCATTAAAGAAACGAATGAGACAAGCACTATTTCTGCTCATTTTCTTGCAAATATTCTCAATGCTCAATACCAGGGTCAAATCTTAACTGCTGAAGAGGAGGAGTTGGCTATGACATGGACATCCAGCAATCATCTCTCCATAATGTCAACTGTAATAAACTTCAGAGCTAAGGGTGAACCATTCAAGAAATATGTTTGCTGATGATGTTTTAAAGAAAGTTCACACCAGAGACTGGTGAAGTCACTTAAGCACTTGATTCAGAGACTGTTCAAGTGATACATCCACTGTTTAACAGCAGTAGCTTCTTCTGCCTGTAGAAAGAATATTTTCTTCCTTGGAGCTAATTCGTTCCAGAATGATGAATTGTTTGGAAACTGAAGAAGCGGAAAGATGTTTTCTTTTCTAGATATGAACAACAGGAAAATGAAGGTAAGAGACCAGAAGTTAGCTGCAGAAGCATATTTTAAGTATTTTCAATGTTGACCTGGCTGACAGTCAATTTAATATTTTGTTTTTAAAAAATATTTCATGTAACTATTTTAGTAAAAACAACAATTTAATAAAAACAAACTTGTTTTCAAAAGTCTGAATGCATAACTAAATTCAAAAAAATCATATGCTTCTTTGTGACAAAGTATATAGGTTTGCTGTTTGAAGAAAAAAAGTCCATGTTGTTACATTGTGTTTTAGTTAAATAAAACAATTCTCGTGTGTGTCCTGTGCTGGTGATGAATTAACCTGTGACTGGAGTCGATTCACCTCCCAATGACTTTATAAATATCTGCTTCAATTACCTTTGGTAAATGAAATAACCAAACAATCATTCATTTTCTAATATAGCTGTAAAACTAATCTGAAAAGTTTACAAAATAAATCACTGTTTAAAAATGTACAGTGTGTGCCTTCTAAAAATGAAACCTACATCTATCTCTGAGTTGTGAAGAATATGTATTAAGGTTATAATAACCAACAAGAATGCACTTTTCTGTAGAAATCCATGGTTAAAGAGAGTCTTCCTGACTAGTAATTTAAATCAAATCCACTGTGAATCATATCCATAAACTATCGTAAGTGTTTCTTAAAAGTGGGCTCTATCCTAGATCAAGAGAAAGGCACAATCACATGACTTAGGATACATCTACACTGGAGTTGGGATCATGCTTCCCAACTTGGGAGACAGTCACATGCTAGCTCTGCTTGGGCTAGCATACTAAAAATAGTATTGTAGGCAGAGGTAGCATGGGCAGCTGCTTGGGTTAGTCACCTAAGTACAAATGCACCCTAGGTATCTATATTGATGGCCCCAAGCCACTGCACATGCTATCCCTGGCTACACTACTGTTTTTAGCAGGCTAGCTCAAGCAGAGCTCACACTTAAAAAAACCCACCTAGGATAGTTTAAGGACATGATTAAATATTAGGTGAGAACTTTGATATAAGACACAGCTGGAAGAGTTTTGCAACACAAATTGGTACAGTGTAGTTCAGTGCCGATGCAGTGTAGACAGCCATATTGTGCAGACAGAGTCCTATGATTCTTCATCATGAGGAAGACAGGATCCCTTTCCTATTCTATAACTTGTTCCTATGCTGAGATGACAAATTATTTTGTACTGGGGCAACAACAGACACCAGTTACAAAGTTGTGTATGTGTATATCATCGGTGGTATAATGCATCTTATTCTGCATGTAAAAACAAACCACAAATTCAAAGACATTAATGCATGATTCATTATAAACCCAGAACTTTTGTCCTTTGGAAGTTAATGCCACCAAAGTAGCTTGAAATACCAATGCATCTAGAAGTTGATGTACTCAAAGTCACCTGAAATATTCAAGACCAACATATAAACCTGACTTGCTCAAAATCACTGCTGGCTGGACTGGGATACTCTTTAGAAAGAAACTTCATGAACTTCTACTAAGCAGCCACAGCTGCTACAGAAGCATATTCATCAGTAAAGTGGGGCAGATCACCTCAAGCTCTGTCTATGCTAAGAATTAAAGGCATGATTTCTACACATATTTGTTCTAGCCCTCATCTGAGCTAGTGCAATAAAGACAGTAGTGTAGCTCCATAGCACAGGCAGGAGGGCATGAGTTAACTGCCTAGCCTACAAACCCGCCTGAACCCCATGAGTATGTAATTGGGAGAGTTAGGCCATGCCATCCCTGCTGCTGCCCATACTACCATGGGTCCACTACTATGTTTAGCATGGTAGTTCAGATGACAGCTAGTGTGTAAGTATGTGTACTTGAGCTGGGAATCACACCCCTAGCTCATACTGTAGATGTTGCCTAAAATATCCAATATGACGCTTCAAATGACAGTACCTCAGTCACTCATACTAACAAATCAGGGATCCCACTCTCCTCACAACCTCTCACCCCCACCCTTCAGTTCCTCAGTGTGTTGACTTATCCACTTGAAGAAAAACAACTTGAAAAGGCACCCTAAAGATACTCATATCTAGTTAAATCTCCAAAATAAGAGATTTAAAATCTGCCTCCCAAGTTAATGCAGGGCCAAATTAAGAGAAAAATCAGTCACTATTCACCCTTTCCTAACTATTATTCTTCTAGATGTGTTGCATGCGTCCATCACATTGTAGGTGTATGTTCAATTTTCCCTAGTGTTAGTTGGAGGAGTGGCCCCACCCATCTCAGGCTCCTCCTGCTTAGATAGGAGGGTATAAAGGGCAGAGCCACTGCACCTCTCCTTTAGTTCCCTCCCACCAAAAGCCCAATGAGAAGGAAGGTGGGTTGCAATCTCTCTCAAAGAACAACAGGATGAATAACTGAAAGGATGAATAACTGCTTTGAATGAGTGATTGCATATGTCTATTATACTGTGGGTGACTCCGAAGGTGTTATTAAAGGAAGTGGGGCTCAGAGTCTCATTGCAAGAGGGACTATAGGACTACTTTCTCATTAAGTGCATACAGTCTGGTAAACATGCAGACAGATGACTATGTCACTGCTCTGCAGATGTCCATGATAGGGACATGTCCCACGAATGCTGCAGAGGCTGAATGCACTGTCTCCTTGAGCACGCTGTCAGCTTCTCAGGATGCGCTGTGCTTTTGGCAGTGTAACACAGTGATGCAGTTGGTAATCCATTTTGAACATCACTGTGCTGTAACTGATTGACCTCTAACTCATTCCGCATAAGAAACAAAGATCTGGGAAGATGCCTGGGAAGTCTTTGCCCTGATCAGGTAAAATGCTAAAGGTCAACACACATCCAAAATGTGCAGGTTTTGTTCATCCTTGTAAGCATGCATTTTGGGAGAAGAACCAGCAAGTATATAGACTGATTTAGGTGGAAATCAGATACCATCTTTGACAGAAACTAAGTTGTATCTTGTCTTCATAGAAAATGGTGTTTGGAGGATCAATTTCAAGGGCATTCAGTTCACCTACTCTCCTAGCCCAGGAGATGGCTACCAAGAAGGCCACCTTTGCTGAGAGGTGCAGAAATGAACAAAATGCTAAAGGCTTAAATGGAGGCCCCACAAGAGCAGACAAAACTTCAAGTCCCAAGGTGGCACCCTATCGCGAAAAGGTGGAAACAGTCTATCTAAATCTTTGATGAACCTGGTCACAATAAGGTTGGTAAAAACAGTTCTACCATCAATTCAAGTATGAAGCGCTGAGACTGCAGTCAGAGGCACCTTAATGGAGATGAGTGTTACACATGACTCCTACAAATACAAAACATACTCATAACTTGATTAAAAAATTCTGTATTAAAAGATGTTATGGGCAGGGGCCCAGGCAGAGAAGCACTTCCATTTACACTAAGGTAAGTAGTTCTAGTGAAAGGTTTCCTACTATTAAGGATGCATACAGTGTTGTAGCCATGTTGATCTGAGGATATTAGAGAGAAAGTGGGTGAAGTAATATCTTTTATTAGATCAACTTCTGTTGGTGAGAGAGAAGCTTTTGTGCTACACAGAGCTTTTCTGTCTTGAAAGCTCATCTCTCTCACCAACAGAAGTTGGTCTAATAAATGATATTACCTCACCCATCTTATGTCTCTACTATTCAAGATGATGTTCTGGACTGCCACTGAACTGTGTGCCTCTTCTGTATTTAACCACTGATGAACTGAACCATGAGGTACAACACCTGAGAATTCAGGTGCAGCACATGCCTGTGATTCTGAATTATCAGGTCTCTGATTAGTGGTAAGAGCAAGAGTTCCCAATTGAATAGGTTGGATTAACATAGTTGCCTCGGCCAGGCACGAGCTATGAAGATCATTTTACCTCGATTTTGGTTCAGATTGAAAATGACCTTGGGAATTAGAGGTACTGGTGGATATGAATACAGCAGGTCCTTGTCCCAGAAAATAGTGAAGCTGAAACAGCAGTGTTGAGAGACCATTTGTGGTCTAAGCTGAAGGATCTGCTCAAGTGGTCCACCAGGCCATCTCAAACATCCAGAAACTAAGATGCCCTGGGAACGATCAAGCTCCATATGCACAAGTTCCAGAATTTGTTCCACACTGTCTTGACCTAGTGTCCTAATTTGTTCATGCAGAACACTGCTATGGTGTTGCTGGTGAGCACATGTGCAGTCTGGCCCTGAATGTGAGGCAGGAACTGCTCACAGCATATTGCGTGCTGTAGTAGGATGAGGCCTTGAAACATAAACCCTTGTATCAGAGACCCGGTATGAGGCCTGAACTAAAGTAATGGTCAAGACAAGACTTTGTTAACATAAAGCAAAGTTAAACTGTGAGCCAGAGGCAGGCCCTGCTCACAGAAGCTGGCAAGAAGGCAGCTGATGTTGCAAAAATGCACATACCTAAAAGGTCCCGGACACTAGAGATTTAAACATGTGCCAGGATGGTAACAAGAACACTCCAATTCTTGCACATTCCACACCTAACAAGGAACAGGCTGACCCATACTAAAGATGGGCAAAAGGGTAATATGATAGATAGAGTTGTTGGTTCGAACCAACATGTACCGGGAGAGAGGCAGCACCCTCACACATAGAGGGGTTGTACCTCAATATGTCAGGAGTAATATGTGACTTGTTTGTACCTGTGTATAAGAATTCACCCTTGAATGGATGTCTTTGTCTGGCCTAGTGGTAAGTCCCACCACTGACTGAGTCGGTCCATTGTCAGGGAGCACAAATGTACTAGCAGAACTGTAGACATCTGATACAGGGAGTTAGAGACTGTTTCGTTTGGCAATAAACCTGGCCGGGTATCTTCATACCTTATTGGAGTCTGTGGTTGTCATAATCAGATAGTTAACGGTTAATGCCTCTTTTACCTGTAAAGGGTTAAGAAGTTCACCTAGCCTAGATGACAAGAGGAACCTGACCAGAGGAACCAATGGGGAAACAAGATGTTCCCAAAGGAAGGAGGGAAGTTTTCCTTTGTTTAGTTTTTCAGTTTCAGCCAAAGTGAAAAAGATCAAGGAACCAGCCTCTTAGCAGAGTAGTATGTTTTAAAAAGGGATAAATAGGCTTATGTTTATTTTCTTTGTAACTTGTCTTGGTACCATTAAGGGAATTATCAAAACTGGGTATTTGGGTATTTTTTGTGTAACCAAATTTGTGCCCAGGGGAACCTCCTCTGTGTTTTGAATCTGTTGTCTGAGAGAATAGCTGGTATGCTAATCTCTCCCAGAGGGTTTTCTTTTTACCTTTCTTTTCTTTAATTAAAAGCCTTTTTCTTAATACCTGATTAATTTTTCCTTGTTTTTAGATCCAAGGGGATTGGATCTGGACTCACCAGGAATTGCTGGGGGAAAGGAGGGGGGGATGGTTAAATTCTCCTTGTGTTAAGATCTAAGGGATTGGATCAGTGTTCACCAGGAACTTGGTGAAAAAGTCTCTCAAGGCTACCCTGGGAGGGGAAGGTTTTGGGAGGAAAGGGGGTGTTCCAGACAGAGGATCTAGATGGTGGCAGCGATACCAGATCTAAGCTGGTAATTAAGCTTAAAAGTGTCCATGAAGGTCCCCACATCTGTACCCTAAAGTTCAGAGTGGGGAAGGAACTTTGACATGGTGAGCAGCAGTGAGGGATTTTTAGGAACCAAAAGCCAGATTTTTTTTCCTCCTTTGAGATGCTGGGAAAGCAGTGAAGGAGAGATACCCTGAAAGCAAACAGATAAAGGTTTTTCTAACAAGGCTCTGTTAGAAAGGATTTCCAGCTGGGCTTAGCTGGAGGGTAATTAACAGTTTGCAAAAGACAAGTTACAAATCAGTTTTTCCGGTCTCTTCTCATTCTGAGAAGTCCAGTTAAAAGCTGTGGGTTTTGGTTTTTTTTACCTTGCAAACCAAGATAGCTCAGGCAGAGCAGGGAAACATGTCAAGCAAAGGAAAAAAAAACCATATTACAGGAGCTGGACTAGCCAAACTCCGGGCTGAGGACAGCCAAAAGGAACATACCAGACAGATGGCCAGAGATGAGGCTGCCCACAAAAGAGCTATGGAGGAGAAAGAAAAAGAGATGGAGAAAAAGAAAGAGAAGAGAAAGCCAAAGAGGCTGACCACCAGAGGGCTATGGAGATCCAGAGGGAGGCCCACAAGCATGCTCTGGAATTAGCAAGGGCTAAGTAGGAGTTACCAGACAACCCTAACAACCCTTCTCCAGGTACTGCTTTCCATCCCAGAAAATTCCCCACCTAAAAGGCAGGTGATGATACTGAGGCCTTCTTAGAAAATTTCAAAAGGGCCTGCCATGGGTAGAGCATCTCTACAGACCAGTACATGATAGAGCTGAGACCACAGCTCAGTGGACTCTTAGCAGAGGTGGCGGCTGAAATGCCTAAGGAACACATGAACAATTATAAAATTTTTCATAACAAGGCAAGAATCAGAATGGGACTAACACCTGAGCATGCCCGTTGGCGGTTCAGAGCCCTAAGGTGGAAACCAGATGTGTCATTTACCCGACATGCCTACCACATTGGAAAGAATTGGGATGCCTGGATATCAGGAGCAAGTGCTAAATCTCTGGAAGAGCTGTCCTTCCTAATGGAAATGGAGCAGTTCTTAGAGGATGTTCCTGAGGAAATAGGAAGATACACATCCTAGATGGGAAGCCCAAAACTGTAATCGAGGCGAGGGAGATTGGAGCCAAATGGGTGGAAGTGGCAGAAAAGAAAAAGCAGTTGAAGCGAATATCAGAGGGGGCAAACCGAAACTAAACCCTATTACCGGGGGCAAGCCAAGGCCCCACCTACAACCCAAGGAAAGCCTCAGACACCTTATTGTCCCACCTCACCAGTCTCCAGCAACCCACCTCGGCCCAGTGATCAGTCAAGCTGGGCCATGTTTTAAATGTAATGAACTGGGACACATAAAGGCCCACTGCCCCAAGAACTCCAACCAATTACAGTTCATTACACCACAATCACACCAAAGATCCCCAGGTACAGATTCCTCTCAAATACCCTTGGAGCAAAGGGAAGACTTGAGAGTGGGAGGAAAGAAGGTTATCGTGTGGAGAGACACTGGGCACAAGTGTCAGCTATCCACCAATCCTTAGTGGACCCCAAATTCATCAACCCAGAGGCCCAAGTGACAATTCACCCATTCATATCAAAATCTTTAAACTTGCCTACAGCTGAGTTGCCTGTGCAGTAAAAGGGCTGGTCAGGAATGTGGACTTTTGCAGTCTATGACAATTATCCCATTCCCGTGCTACTGGGGGAAGTCTTGGCCAACCACGTGAAGCTGGCCAAGAGGGTGGGAATGGTTACACGCAGCCAGGCCAAGCAAGCTTCCACATCCATCCCTGTTCCTGAGCCATCCACCAGGGCCCCATCTGTGTTACCAGAGACCCAGACAGAGGTGGTAGAACGATCTTCTACCCATGAATGCTACAACCATAGTGAATCCAGTTCCAGAACCGGCAAAGCAACCAGCACCAGAACCGTTGCCAGCACTGACTCCAGCGCTTGCAAACCCATCTACAACTCCAACGCCAGAGCGCACCAGCGGGCCTGAATTGGCAGAAGCAGCAGACAACCCTACCCAAGAGGCTCAGACAGAGTCTGAAATATCACAGAGTGCACCAGCGAAGAGCGGTTCACAATCAACGAAAACAACCCCATCATCTACATCGCTTCCAGAGGGACCAAGCCCAAGTCCACAGTCCAAGGACGAACTGATGTCTCCAGCATCAAGGGAACAGTTCCAGGCTGAGCAGGAAGCAGATGACAGCCTTCAGAAAGCTTGGGTGGCAGCACGGAGCACTCAACCGCCTCTCAGCTCTTCTAACCAATCCCGGTTTGTTGTAGAACAAGGAGACTCTTTCTGGAGGACACCAGGAAGACTGGCGACCTCAAAGACATTTGGTAGTTCCAACTAAGTACCAGGTAAAGCTCTTGAACTTATCACTTGATCATCCTAGTGGTCATTCTGGGGTGAACAGAACCAAGGACCAGTTGGGGAAATCTTTCCACTGGGAGGAAATGGGCAAGGATGTTGCTAATTATGTCCTGTCTTGTGAGGTGTGCCAACAAGTGGGAAAGCCCCAAGACCAGGTCAAAGCCCCTCTCCAGCCACTTCCATAATTGAGGTCCCATTTCAGCGAGTAGCTGTGGATATTCTGGGTCCTTTCCCAAAAAAAGACCCCCCCAGAGGAAAGCAGTACATACTGACTTTCATGGATTTTGCTACCCGATGGCCGGAAGCAGTAGCTCTAAGCAACACCAGGGCTAAAACTGTGTGTGCCAGGCCTTAGCAGACATTTTTGCCAGGGTAGGTTGCCCTCCGACATCCTTACAGATTCGGGAACTAATTTCCTGGCAGGGACCATGAAAAATCTGTGGGAAGCTCATGGGGTGAATCACTTGGTTGCCACCCTTACCACCATCAAACCAATGGCCTGGTGGAGAGGTTTAATGGAACTTTGGGGGCCATGATACGTAAATTCGTAAATGAACACTCCAATGATTGGGACCTAGTGTTGCAGCAGTTGCTTTTTGCCTACAGGGCTGTACCACATCCCAGTTTAGGGTTTTCACCATTCGAACTTGTGTATGGCCACGAGGTTAAGGGGCCATTACAGTTTGGTGAAGCAGCAATGGGAGGGGTTTATGCCTTCTCCAGGAACTAACATTCTAGACTTTGTAAGCAACCTACAAAGCACCCTCTGACACTCTTTAGTCCTTGCTAAAGAAAACCTAAAGGATGCTCAGGAAGAGCAAAAGGCCTGGTATGATAAACATACCAGAGGATGCTCCTTCAAAGTAGGGGACCAGGTTACGGTCTTAAAGGTGCTACAGGCCCATAAGATGGAAGTGTCATGGGAAGGGCCATTCATGGTCCAAAAGTGCCTGGGAGCTGTTAATTATAGCATTCCCCACCTCAACCCTAAAGCCTAAAATGTACCATGTTAATTCTCTAAAGCCCTTGTATTCTAGAGAATTAAAGATTAGTCAGTTTACAGCCCAGGGAGGAGATGACGCTAAGCGGCCTGAAGGTGTCTACTACGAAGGAAAAAGTGACAGTGGCATGGAAGAGGTAAACTTCTCCGCGACCCTTGGACATCTGCAGCGACAGCAGATCAAGGAGCTGTGCACTAGCTTTGCTCCAATGTTCTCAGCCACCTCAGGACAGACTGAATGGGCATACCCCTCTAACACAGGTAATGCTCACCCAATTAGAACCCCACCCTACTGGGTGTCTCCTCATGCACAAGCTGCTATAGAATGGGAGATCCAAAGCATGCTACAGATGGGTATAATCCGACCCTCTAACAGTGCATGGACATCTCCAGTGGTTCTAGTTCCCAAACCAGATGGGGAAATACGCTTTTGCATGGACTACCATAAGCTAAATGCTGTAATTCGTCCCGACAACTATCCGATGCCATGCACCAATGAGCTATTGAAGAAACTGGGACATGCCCAGTTCATCTCTACATTACACTTAACTAAGGGGTACTGGCAAGTACTGCTAAATGAACCCGCCAAGAAAAGGTCACCCTTCGTCACCCATGCAGGGGTATATGAATTTAATGTGCTTCCTTTCAGGCTGCAAAATACACCCACCACCTTCCAAAGACTTGTAGATGGTCTGTTAGCAGGATTGGGAGAATCTGCAGTTGCCTACCTCAATGATGTGGGCTTTTTTCCTAATTCAGGGGCAGAACACCTGGAGCACCTAGCAAACAGTCTTTGAGCGCATCAGGCAGGCAGAACTAACTGTTAAGGCTAAAAAGTGTCAAAAAGGCCAAAACAGAGTGACTTACCTTGAACACCAGGTGGGTCAAGGAATGATAAATCCCCTACAGGCCAAGGTGGATGCTATCAAAAAGTGACCTGTCCCAAAGTCAAAGAAACAGGTCCAATCCTTCTTAGGCTTGGGCCGGATATTTACAAGCATTTGGTACCACACTAACAGCCAAATCGTTTGCCACCACTAACCACGAGGCTGGACAAAAAAACACAGCCAAATGCAGCTACGTGGACCTGAATTGAGTGTCAGAACCAGCTTAAGGCGACACTCATGTCTGACCCTGTGCTAAGGGCCCCAGACTTTGACAAACCATTCCTAGTAACCACAGATGCATCTGAGCGTGGTGCAGGAGCAGTTTTAATGCAAGAAGGATCGGATCAAGAATTCCATCCTGTCGTGTTTCTCAGCAGGAAACTGAGAGGGAAAGCCACTGGTCAATCAGTGAAAAAGAATGCTACGCCATTGTTCATGCCCTAAAAAAGCTACGCCCATACGTTTGGGGACGGCGTTTCCAGCTACAAACCGACCATGCTGCACTAACGTGGCTTCATACTGCCAACGGAAACAACAAAAAACATCAATGAAGTTTAGCTCTCCAAAATTTTAATTTTAAAATTCAACACATTTCAGGAGCTTCTAACAAAGTAGCTAATGCACTCTCCCGTAAAAGTTTCCTAAAGTTAACTGGTTAAAATTGTCCTTAAGATGTAAAAAAATCTTGTAGTTTTACATAATTAGTAGTATATGTAAAGGTGCATGTGTTTTATTAATCTGTTTATTCTAAGGTTCGAGGAAAAAATCACCACCAGTGTGGTTTAACACTGTCTGAAATTTGGGGGGCGTGTCATAAACAGATAGTTAAGGGTTAATGCCTCTTACCTGTAAAGGTTTAAGAAGTTCACCTAGCCTAGCTGACATCTGACCAAAGGAACCAATGGGGAAACAAGATGTTTCCAAAGGAAGGAGGAAAGTTTTCCTTTGTTTAGTTTTTCAGTTTCAGCCAAAGTGAAAAAGATCAAGGAACCAGCCTCTTAGCAGAGTAGTATGTTTTAAAAAGGAATAAATAGGTTTATGTTTATTTTCTTTGTAACTTGTCTTGGTACCATTAAGGGAATTATCAAAACTGGGTATTTGGGTATTTTTTGTGTAACTAAATTTGTGCCCAGGGGAACCTCCTCCGTGTTTTACATCTGTTGTCTGTAAGAGTAGCTGGTATGCTAATCTCTCCCAGAAGGTTGTCTTTTTACCTTTTTTTTCTTTAATTAAAAGCCTTTTTCTTAATACCTGATTAATTTTTCCTTGTTTTTAGATCCAAGAGGATTGGATCTGGACTCACCAGGAATTGGTGGGGGAAAGGAGGGGAGATGGTTAAATTCTCCTTGTGTTAAGATCCAAGGGGTTGGATCCGTGTTCACCAGAAACTTGGTGAGAAAGTCTCTCAAGGCTACCCTGGGAGGGGAAGGTTTTGGGAGGAAAGGGGGTGTTCCAGATGGAGGATCTAGATGGTGGCAGCGATACCAAATTTAAACTGGTAATTAAGCTTAGAAGTGTCCATGCAGGTTCCCACATCTGTACCCTAAAGTTCAAAGTGGGGAAGAAACCTTAACAATGGTCATTGGGGGTTCTCTCAGGGTCTGCTGTGCCAGCAATCTGCAGAGCCAGGGCAGCACACAGAATACACACAACTGACTTTATCACTGAACAAAGCAGAGCACCACACTAGTGACATCTGACAAGATATGCAACTTAGGAACATGTATGTGTAAATGGGTCTCATGGACAGGCTGAGCCTGAAGATTTTCCATGTTTGCTCCCCACCCACCCCATGGCTGAAGTATGTGTTACCAAAGTAAAAGAAGGGGAGGTAGAAAGAAGGTGACTCCCCCCCACACACTCACGTTGTCTTGGCTCATCCACCAGTTCAGAGATCCCAACATTCTGTCCAGGATGTATACTAGCTAGTCAAGTTGGTGAATATGAGGATGACAGACTGACTTCAGCCAAGCTTGCACTGCCCTGAGGTGCAACTTGGAATAAGGGATCACATGCAGTTGTGAGATCTAGAAGCCTAAGGCAATTCCTCTCGGTGGCTGGTGACTGATCCTTGAGTGACATACACAGTGTACAAAGATTTTGGCACACCAGCAAAATGTCTAGACCACTATCCGTAATTATTGACAAAGCAGCCAAGACAGTAAGCCTTTAGTGGGCCCGTACAGTAGCCTTAGCAAGATGTCTGGAGGAGAGGGAGTCAAGGGGGAAGCTGGCCCTGGGTCCTTCCTGATAAGATCTCTGTTTAAATTGCTGAGTTATGTATTTTAGAAAAACAGGAAGGTTATCTATATCTGCCCTTTGGGATATGTTTCTCAGGGTCCTCAAAACATGCAGGCTCTGTAAAAACCCATCTGTCTAATTCAGGTGTTCTCAAACTGGGGGTCGGGACAAGCTGTCAACCTCCATCCCAAACTCCAGCATTTATAATCATGTTAAAAATACAAAAAAGTGTTTTTAATTTATAAGGAGAGTCACACTCAGAGGCTTGCTATGTGAAAAGGGTCACCAGTACAAAAGTTTGAGAACCACTAGTCTAACTAATGGCTTGAGAAAGCCTCTTCCTTAAACTTAGAAATGGTTTGCTAAAGGTTTTTTTTTTATTGATATGTTATTGTTACACTAACCCAAATAAATAAGAAGCAGAAGTATGGGGTAGGTGGACTCTTCAGTGACACTTCATAGACAGCTTAAGGTCCCCAAAAGCAGCTGCCAGACTGGCCAATTGGACAGCTGTCATTGTACCAGTCAAAGACCACTCCAGACTTCAGTAATTATTAATTTTGGGGTGTTTCAGTAACCTGTTGTGGACATGTGTAAGTGCTTGAGACTAAAATAAACTGCAGCTTTAAGTGAAAGCACTCTCGTATTGTACTGATTGTGCTAGCCACCTACTGGTCGGACAGCCATGTCTCCATGATTTATTCCCTGCCACCACCTCACCAAGAGTAATAGTTACAAAGATCTTTGGGTTTTAAGAGTCATGGTAACAAGAGGTCCTACATAGCATGCAGCCTGGCAAGAGGAAGAAAAGTCCTGGCAGAGGTCTAGACTAGGACCATTCCAATTAACTCTATTATTTCTAGAGGAGATAACATTGATGTCTCTTCGTTTACATTCAGGGCCAGGTTGCTCAACAGTTAGATAGTCTGACAGACAGTGGACTTTACTTGGTGCCCAGAACAACCCCAAACCAACCAAGCATCCAGGCAAGAGTACACCTGAACATCTACCTAGCAGGGGTAGGCTGCAATTACTACCATGCACTTGGTGAAAAGCCTCAGTGACAACAACAAACCAAAGGGCAGAACTGTGAATATTAATGATCCTCTCCCCTTCCATGCACATTAGAAATCTCCTGTGACCAGGGTGGTTTGCCAAATCGAAAGTAGGCATCCTACAAATTGAATTCAGCTTAACAGTCTCCTGAATCAAGGGGAGGAATAATAGGAGCAAGGGGCACCATATGGAACTTTAGATTTTTTATGTATCTGTTTAGACTCCAAAGGTCTAGGATGGGTCAGACTCCTCTGGCTTTGGTTATTAGAAAGTATCGGGGTTAGGGGGATCCCTGCCCTGAAGAAAAGGTGGCGCTTCTTCAGCTTCCAAAGAACCTAAAGTCTGCACTCCTTGAATTAGTACACACTCGAGAATGGTCCCTGAAAATGGACTGGAAAGTGGCATGGGAGTAGAGGACAGAACCCACTTGTTTGAGGTGACAGCCAGCAGGGTATGTGATAAGCTTCTTCCTGAAGGGAGTAGAAGGGCCAGATGATCTGGCAAGTTAAGCCTGCTGTCCTGAACACAGGAATCAAACAGGGGCTTTTGAGACTTGAGGTTGCTGGATCATGTGACTAAGGATATGCGAGCCAGAGGCTTCCTGCTCCAAGAGTTTTGCTTGCACGCAGAATGGTCAGGCTATCTATAGAACTACAATTGCTGTTTTCACTGATATTGAGGATGATATTTTGTCCTCTTTGTATTCTGGGCGTACAGACCTAACAACTTCAAGGCTGCTCTAGAGTTCTATAGTGTGCATAACGCCTCATCCATTTTGGATGAGAATAAGGCACAGTCCTTTAAAGGGACGTTCTCAATCATTGTACTTCTGCAGCTATCCCTGATGACTGCAACCAGGAAGAATGGTGCACAGTTACTCTTGTCACCATAGGCTTGGTCACAGAACCTGCTGCATCTAAACAAGCCTGTAGAGATGATCAAGAGACCAGATTTTCCATAGCAAGAGACTGGAATGGTTCCCGAGAGCCTTCTGGCAATTTATTTGCCAACTGAGACATTGTCTCACAATTAAAATAGTCATAACGAGCCAATGGAGCCTGATGATTGACTGTAAGAGGGAAATTCATTGTGGAATAAATCTTCCCCCAATAGATCTTGGTTTTTTGCATCCTTTTCTATGGGGATAACCTTGTCCCTGGCCTCGATGATATCTGCAATTTACTACAGCTAATAGTGAGCCTGGAACAGAATGTAATTAAAACTGCTCAAAACCTTGGGATGGAAGCTGGTGTTTGCAATCCATTCATTTATCCACCAGTGGAACAGACGAAAGGGCTTGCCACAGGATCTTAATAGGCCACATAATGGCTTTACTTATAGGTAGGACTACCTTTACAATCATAGTTGGATGCAAAACTATTCTTGTATTCTCCTCCACCATCTCTACTTGTATTCTTCTGAGGAGCTCTTGGTAGACTTTAAATTTTCTGGTACCACTGAGGACAATTCCAGTTCCAGATCCTCTTCCTAAAGTCAAGGCAGTGTGACACTGGGAGGAGTCTTCAGAGTCTGGAACTGTGAGCATGAAAGGCTTCGTAACTAATGGAATCATGCAAAGATATGGAGTCATTACCAGAGGTCTGAAGACAGACACAGAGAAGGCAGATGAATGTATTAACAGGCCTAAGACTGACTATAGCAGACGATACTAGAGCCTACAAGTGTGGCACCTGTGACTGTGCCAGAACCGCTTTTTCACCCTGAATCAATGGTGATGGCAGCACCAAATGGCATAATATGTCTCTCACTGCCATACAGGACTCCACAATTGTTGACACCAGTCAGTGATGGCTGATGTACTGTCATAGCCAAAGAAGTAGCTGGTCTTGATGGTCCCCGGGGGTCAATGCTTCAGGTCTATGGATGTCAGTGAGAGCCGGTACCAGGGAGCATCCAGCCAAAGACACACTTTACCCTTGGTACCAGATTGCCCTTCTGTAGGAAGTCCTATACCATGAACCTCAAAGAACCTGATAACTTTTTCTTGCATTTTTGAGACATGGATTGTTCTGTGTCTTAGGTCTTGAAAGAGCAATACTGACAATGGAGATCTCCCAAGACTTCTCTCCATTGGCAATGCCAGAGGAGCATACCCAGAAGGAGCTGTAAATGAGCTCTCTCACCATGACCAAGAGGGTTTGGATGCCAGACAAAGAGCCACTTCCATAACAATATATGGAATATATGGAAAGTTGAGGTGCTCCTCTCTCAGCTTTTTCATTCTGCTTTTTAAGCCCCAACAGACTGAGCACCTGTCTCTTAGATGATCTTCAGTGCAGCACGTTAGGCAGCCCAAATGAGGGTCACTGGCAGACATTGGCTTTCAACAACCAGAATCAGGCTTGAAACCCGGAGACTTTGGTATAGGCTCCACCAGTACTAGGCAAGGCCCGGAGGCCCACCTGATTAGAAGAATGAAGAAAATTTTAAACAAATTAAAAAGTAGAAAGAAAAAAAAGTCCAATGTATGAAGAACAGTGCCACTAGACAAAAAGTAAGCTGAAGTACCCACAACTTTGTTCTGAATGCTCCAGCTACTGACCACAAACAGTAAGAAGCAACTGAAGGAAGAGTGGGGACGCTTTGCCCTTTATGTCTTTCTCCCTGAACACAAGGAGGCAGGGATGGATGAAGCCACTCCTATAGGTACTGCTAGGGACGACTCTCCAGCACTGGTACATGAGACATCCCCACAAAGCATAACGGACACATACAATCACTCAAAGAAGAAAATAAAGCTTAAATAGCAGTATTTACATATCCTCTTTGTTTTGAGAATTCATAACATATTTGGGAAGATACCACTCTTAAAGCAATCAGTTCACTAATGACCCAAATTCTATCTCAAAACATGGCAAGCCCATTTGTTAACCAGTAATGAAGCTTGTTCCGTTATAAATATTTAATATCTTTGTTTACATAGAATCCTTTTATCACCACCAATCATTTAGAAACCACCACAAATGTGTGTAACACTTTACAAGAGATAGCAGAACAAATTCCCTGTCTCAAAGGCTTATAATACAAACAGTCTTAGGGCAAATATCTTTTACATATTCTGTAACCTTTCATCTCAGTTCTGATTACATGCAATTACGGTACCTGAAAGTATCTGAAACAAAATCATTCCATTATTTTAGATCAGCCTCTCCTGCAACTTTGAACGTTTATCAAAGAAATGGAGGCACTGCTATATGGAAAGCAAGAGTCTTCACTGGATCATTTAGCATCACTTACTTTCAGGAGCTTATAATTATGACAAAAATTTGTGTGTTCAGGATCAAAGGTCAATATCATATTTGTAGATCATAAGAATGATTTAAGTCAACTACCATATTTCATGAACTGAGCATTTAGACACTCCATATCTACTGTCCCTTATTCTGGTGCATGCTTGTAACTCTGAACAGAAAGTTAGCAGTATTAAAAACACAGATCTAACTGAGCATGAGACACACAACAGTTCAATTATCCCAACTCAACTGTCTCAACCTAAGCAAATTGTTTTGCCTTTTTTCTAACTGGAGACTGTTATAGCTAATCCCATCAAACTTTAAAATTTACATTGCAAAGGAACAGAAACATACCATGGGTTTTCCAGGTTGGCACAAAAAACTTTTCTGACAGCTTGGCACAAAAAGATGAAACAGCAATTTGGTAAGTCATTTGGCTTCATAAAAGAGGTGTGTGTTTAAAGCCATAACTAGCAATTCAAAGACAAGTACATTCAACAGATTTCCTTCTGGTCAAATCCAAAAAACTACTGCAGAATATTTCTCTCACTCCCTAGAAAAAAGAGCTTGCATATTACTCCATATTATTTCTCATTTTATAGTGGGAAAACTGAGACAATGAGATTTGCCTGAAGCCAGACTGTGAATCACTGGCAAAACCAAGATTAGAACTCAGGAAAGGGAAGTAATGTTAATGTAACTAGAGGTTATTGAGATAAGTGGTCCCTTTCTGAATTCCACTGTGGGTACACTTGCACTCCATGTACCTGAGACTGCAGAATATTTGCTATTAGTGTCCATTGATCTATGCTCCTGGCCTCCTCATGCTTTTTACCAAAGGCATAAGGGACGAGGTGGACTGACCGCCTCTGCAGTTCCTTCTCTACTATGAAGCCAGTTATGAACTGATGCAGAGGAGAAGGGTGGGTAGTGGAATACACATCTAGGGACCACACATCTAAAAGAACTCATTACAACAAGGTAAGTAACTTCTTACTTTTCTTCTTTGAGTTGTGGTTCCTATGTGTATTCTCCTGTGGGTGACTGACAAGCAGTACTTAGAAAGGAGATGGATGTGAGGATGCTTGTATAGCTACTTGCAGGATTAATGTCCCAAAGGATACATCAGTGGCAGAGTCCTGGATTAAGGTGTAATGTCCTGTAAATGTGTAGATGGAACTCCATGTAGCTGCCCTGCAAATATCAAGAAAGGGTACCTCTTGAAGTGATGCTATTGAGGTTGCCTGGGCCCTTATAGAGTGAGCTTTTACCCATGTGAGGGAGGAAGCTGTGTCAACTGAAAGAAGGCTACAGCTAGGAATCCTGTGAGAAGACATGGCTTATCCTCATACTTGTTCTGCTATGGCAATGAACAGTCTAGGTGACTTCCTAATCGGTTTTGTTCTCTGCAGGTGGAATGCCAATGCTCATTACAGATGGAGGGAGTGAAGTCTGCACTTCTCACTACAGACATGAGGCTTTGGGAAAAACACAGGTAAGTGAATTGACTGGTTTATATGAAATTCTGAAACTATTTTAGGACTGGATTTTGGGTGTAGCAAAGGCAAGACCTTATCCTTATGGAATATTGTGTTTGGTGGATCCACTATTAAAGCCCCTAGTACTCCTACTCTTCTGACTAAGGTGATGGCAACAAGGTAGGCAGCCCTCACTGATAGGCAAGACATGGAATACATAGCTAGCAGTTTTACGAGAAGTTTAGCCAGTGCTCAAAGCACTAAAATAAGATTCCCCTTGGGGGATTGGTTTCTTCACAGCTGGAAATTTTCTGACCAGATTTCAACAACCTGACTGTTATCTTGAGGATAAGAATATAATCCAAAATTGTGGAAATATCAGGTTCCTCTGGAGACATATCGTTTTGCTGGGCCCAGACAGAAGAAGGTTTCAACTTGGCTAGATTGTATTTTCCAGTGGAGTCTTTTCTGTTACTAGTGAGAGTCATTTTCACAGCTTCAGAACAGGAACGTTCTAGGCTCAATGCCCATCCAAATACCATACCATGAGATGAAAGCATTGGGAGTGTAATGTCTGACCCTTCCATTTATCTGGATCAAGAAATCTGAGAAGATCTGAACTTTGATAAGTGGATTTGTAGGAGGTTTGTAAAGCATAATTGTCTGGGCCATCTGGGGGCAATGAGAATAATTTGAGCCCTGTCTAGTCCAATTTTCCATAAAACCAGAGATAATAGTGCAACGAGAGGCATAACTGAAGTGAAGTAATTTGTCCAAGGTAGAAGAGGACTATTGCTCACTGAAGCAGTTTATTTACATTTCCTGTTTCTCACTGAGTGAAGATGGTGTTCATTATTGAATCAGGTAATTCCCATTTGTGATAGGTGGCAAAATGCCTGCTGAGGCTTTCCACCAGCACATTTTGGGTGTCTGGGAGATACACTGCAGATAAGGTTATTTGGTTCTGTATACACCAGGTCCATAAATTTACCACTTCTTAAAAGAGCAGGATGGAGTACATCTCTTCCTGTTTATTTACACAGAAAATAGTAGTTATGTTGTCCGACATTATTAGGATGTGCTGGGATTGTGTGAATGGTAGGAATGTTTTGTTGTAGGGCTCTCAGTTCCAGAAGACTGATGTGCATTCTGGCTGCCCGAGGGATCCTAGTGCCATGTGATTGTCTATATGAGCTCCCCTATCCTACCAGGGAGAGCTCTGTAATTATCATTGTTGGGTGTGAGGGATAGAAATGGAACTCCCATGCACGCATTTCCAGCATCCCTCCACCATTACCATAGGGACAATTCCTTCTAAGTGAGGGATTCATGCTGTGTGCACTTGGTGTACATACTGTTTGAAGCCAGCTTACAGTCAATGAAGGTTCAGTCTAGCATACGGCCTTGGAGAGTAAGGTATATTACACACTAAAGTTTGTGCGTAATCAGGTCTATTACAGTGCTCATGGAGTGAAATCTGTGGAGAGGTAAGCCCTCACTTTGACTGAATCCAGTGTTGATCCTACAAAGTCAGAGAGGCTTCAGTGTTGCGAACCACCTGTGTCTTTATTTATATAAGATTCTCCCAGCACCAGTGTATTTATAAACAAGCCTTGCAGGATTAGTCACTTCCTTTACAGGCAGAGGCAGCCTTCAGCTAGGAGGCTTCCAATTCCCTCCCTGACTGACTTCTCCCTGGCTGCTCCCTGCCTTCTGGCTCTCTCCCAGCCTTTATAGCTCTTGGCTTGTCAGGCCAGCAGGTGTTGCCAAACCTCAGGCCAGCATCAGGCCTTTTCCATCAGCCCCAATCTGTTTCCCCTGATTGGAGCTGACTGGGCAGGGGCTAATTAGGTGCTTTTGCACCAGCACCCTGATACACTGCTGTATTGCTCCCCATTGGAGAAGAGATTGTACCTCCTGAAGGAGAACCGCCTTATGAGACTGAGTCCCTGAAAAGGGACAGGGAAGTGGTTTTGGAGGAGGGGGGCAGATAAACTATGGTACAGATGGAATGGATATCCAGCATGTACTTGTCTGCTGTTCTCACTGCCCAGTTTTAGGGAAATTTTGCTAGTTATTCCCCAATGGATCTCAGTAATAGGTGGAGATAGCATCAATACCAGGTTGCAGCTCTCTGGTGTCATGTTAAAAATAACTCTTGGTTGGAAGGTGAGGCTGGGCAGCCACAGGTGAAGTGAAAGATGCATCTTTTGATGTTTGTGAGGTGGCTTGTATGATGGAGAGTGATAAAATTGTTCAGGTAATCAACTCGTGGTCTTTGACAGTAACAGCAATTCCTGATCTTTTGGGTCCCAGTGTTTCATTTTAGGTAGCACCAAAGTCAGCCTCTGAGTCAATGTGGAGGCTGCTACTGAAGGACTTTCACTCCTATGAGTCTTTTGAACATGACCACGCAGCTTAGAAGGACCTAATTTCTTATGGCTCGGGCATGAGGGCTCACCTGACTTGGAAAGAGTCAAGGCGGGTCTCTCCCCTTAGATCATCTATGAGGGGATCTGTTTTTATGTTTGTAAGAGTGCCCCTTACTCCCACGAGGGGGTCAGACAAAGGGCTCGTCCCAATCAACTCCAGAGTCAGACACAGAATAGGGATCTTGCTCCGTGCTGACTCTGGCCAATGTTCAGGAAGGTCTCCCTGGCCTGGATGTGAATGGGGAATTCATTGCCTGCTCCATAACGTTTCTGAAGTTGAAGTTCTAATGCCTGCTGAGTTAGGCTGGGAAAAGAGTGTCAAAAATTGCATTTGGTGGACAGAGGCAGCACTGATGATCATTGCTCACCAAAAAGAAGCAGGGGCAGAAAATGCAATTTTTGTAGCCCAGACTCTTAGGCATCCTCAAAATCCCATTTGGGAGATTGGGAGCACAGGGTTGGGAGTCTAAAACTGACTAACTAGAACTATCAAAACACTAACAACAAAAACAAAAAATAATTTAAAATTTTAAATATTTACAAGGAAGAAGAGAAAGCTTGGGACACTGGAGGTTTCTGACTCAGGCTATGAGGTGGTAAGAAGGAACTGAAGAGGTGATTCTGCCTTGCCCTGCCCCTTATACTCTGGGTGCAGAGCACGAAGAGAACAGGGATACAGGCATGGACCAACAGACATTACTTGCAGGAATTCTTCAACCACATGCCTACCCACAGTGCAATACACATAGGCACGCAAAGAAGAACTCCTGACTCCCAACTTTGTGCTCATTCCTCCAGACCACTTTGCCTTACTGACAGAGGAGCTGAGCATATACTGCTTCAACTGAGTTCAACTGCAGCTTTGAGCATTCAGCACTTCTGAAAAATCAGTGCAAGGTGTTTCAAATTGGGCACTCCAAAAAATTCAGAATACACAGTTTGCCAAAATTTGGTTTAGCTGGATTGCTCAACATCACATACAGAGTCAGTGACATGTGCAGGGCTACAATTGAGTCCTCTCAAGTCACGGTCATTCTCCTTCACCACACCAGCACCTTTCTCTTCCTGCAATCCTCTGCCTCCTTCTGTACATACCTTACAACTTCTAAAGCAAATGAGGCAGCAATCCCACACACAACCTAATTCATTATCCGATTGTAATTCACCATGCAATGTGTTCCTTAAGGCCTAGTGCCAGGAGGTGGGAGGCTCCTACACTGTATTTTGCCCCCAGCAACGGGTATGGACCACTGAGGTCATTTGGTGGGTCCCTGGAGACTGTCAGGAGAAATTGGGCCCCACACTATCTCAATTGATCTTGCATACCCAGCTGTCTACTCATAGGGCTCCCAATTCAGTGTGTGCCGATGCTCTTTTGGCAACAACATGGACCCAGCCTTAAATTAGAGTGCTCATATTCAGTTTTTATTTTGGTACATTGCCAACCACACAACCTAGAGAACGAAAATGGAAATTTTCAGCAATTCACAACTCAACTAAACACCAATTGACTTTCACTAGAAAAAACAAATGAGGCATTTCTGTGGCTCCAGGGATTTCTTCCACTGAATTTCAAAAGACTGCTGCAGAAACAGAAGGTGTTAGAGCTCTCAAAGTTTCTTTATAAACTTTTTTTTAACAATCTAAATAAAAGGTCATTTCTAGCTCCATAGGTGTTTGTAAAGCTTTACAGACAAGTTGCAAAAATTGTAACAGTGCTTATGAAAAAAATCTAAACAAACACAATAAGTACTTGTTTGATTCAGAGAGGATCTTTTTTAAAATTTCAGATTTTAATATAGTCATAGTGACCTGAAGATTGAAATCTTTTAAATACAAATTCATATAAACATTTTTTTTATTCTACACATTTTTTGCAACTAATGATATTATTTGCATGTTAAAGTAATTTGTACCTCATAAAGTGTGTTATATGTTGTAACGGTCACAGTATTTGTATGCAGCATCAACCTCTCTCCAAGAAGAGTGAAAAGACTATGGGTATGCATGATTTCAACCTTTCGTCTGGAGGAAAGAACATAAAAATACAAAATATAAACATGTTGAAGATTTTAAGTAGAAGTAAAATTAGAGAAGTAATGTATTTTTTCATACGTCAAACTTGGACTTTATATCATCTATGCTTTATATTGTTTATTATCCTTTAATCATATAACGTTGCATATTACTTTAAGCTATTTCTGAATATTCATTTAAGCTGTTCTGGCCATACTGAATGGTTGTGAGAATGCAATTTTATATGCAGGATGGATTCCTGTATGTCACCACCTTCTTGCCCTCACAGATGGTCATCACAGACACTTTCCTTTGGTAGAGGACAGACAGACTAGGCTGTACCCTCCGCCCCACCAAATCTGTCAAGGATGTCCCTACATTGGACAGATGGGTAACCAATGAGCAACATGAAGTGCTGCCTTTCCCTCACAGAACTCAGCGTTATGCTCCCATGTGTCTTCCAAGAAAGATACTTTAACATTTAAGGGTTTTACCACCATTGTCAGTCTCCGTTCACAGCTTTCTTTCATACAGACAATAAAACAGTCCTCATATATCTATTAAAACAACCCAGTATGACCAATACAAAATTCTGAAGAGTTGTGAAATTCCAGCTGAGTGGAATACTGTCTTAACATATTGTAATGCAAGTCAGAACAAATTATACCTTAAAAGTAGAGAAGGAAGAAGCTCTGGTTCCCAAATAAAACATCAGGGAAATTCAGCCAATCCCCCAAATTTCATTCTGTTTAAATATGCACAGTACTTATTGTACAGTGCCATAATTCTACACAGCGCTTTAAGAAAAAAAAATATGGAAAATGAAGTGCAAACTCCCAATCCAGAAGCATTTACACTCTATATGGAAGAATAGGTACAATATGGATTAAACCAATACATAATAGATAAAGAGTGCCAGTGGTCATATCTGAAATGCTTTGATACTTTTCTATTCTAAGGTGTAGCTGTGTTAGTCTGGATCTGTAAAAAGTGACAGAGTCCTGTGGCACCTCATAGACTAACAGATGTATTGGAGCATAAGTTTTCGTGGGTGAATAACCACTTCATCAGACACATGCGTCACGCACGAAAGCTTATGCTCCAATTCTTCTGTTAGCCTATAAGGTGCCACAAGACACTGTCGCTTTTTAGAACAGAAAAGTTTTAATGACTTTCCTCTCTGGAACTACCAAGGCAAGTTGGACAAAGTGTTCTGGTGGTATGTAGCCAAATATCTCTAATTTATTAAATTCACAGATATTTCTGTCAATTTTTGCAAGGGAGATGATAATAAATATAGCACACTTTTGTTATTTTTCAGATTTTTTTAAAACACAGTTTCGTACAAAAAGCCACATAATCATGAAATTTTAATATTTTATTTAACAATTTAAGAGTCAGGAAATGCAATCTTAGCTCTGCCTCTTGTGTATATCCATTACAATACAGTTTTCAGTTTCATAATTACATACCACACTTTCTAAAATGATAAAATATATTACAAGTTTCAACAAACTTAAATACATGTGTAGCATCTTGTAGTGCTATGTACTGTTCTGAACATAGCAAGGAGCTCATGAGTCATTCATATGAACACAATACAGGTATATGTAACATATTACAGATTGAGGATACAAAAGAATAATAATGAAAACTTACTGGCTTACATATACACTACATGTGCTCAAAGCAGTATTGGCTTTATAGTTAACTGACTTCTCACGAACACTGCTCCCAAGGAAGAGTTTGCTGCTCATTGAAAGAAAATGTATAGTACCTAGGCATTTTAACAAGTTTTGTAAGCACCTATCTTACAAAGGAGAACTTACATAGAAATTTGATAAGAATGGCCATACTGGGACAGACCAAAGGTCCATCTAGCCCAGTATCCTGTCTTCTGACAGTAGCCAATGCCAGGTGCCCCAAAGGGAATGAACAGAACAAGAAACCATCAAGTGATTCATCCCCTGATGCTTCTGGCAAACAGAGGCTAGGAACACCATACCTGCCCGTCCTGACTACTAGTCATTGATGGACCTATCCTCCATGAACTTATTTAGTGCTTTTTTGAACCCTGTTATAGTCTTAGCCTTCACAACATCCTCTAGTAAAGAGTTCCACAGGTTGACTGTGTGTTGTGTGAAGAAATACTTCCTTTTGCTTGTTTTAAACCTGCTGCCTATTAATTTCACTGGGTGAACCCTAGTTCTTGCCCTAGTTCTTGTATTATGAGGAATAAATAACACTTCCTTATTTACTTGCTCTACACCAGTCATGATTTTATAGACCTCCATCATATCCCGTCCCCTCCCCAATCCCTTAGTCATCTTTTTTCCTAGCTGCAAAGTCCCAGTCTTATTAATCTCTCCTCATATGGAAGCCATTCCATATTCTAATAATTTTTGTTGCCCTTTTCTGAACCTTTTACAATTCCAATATATTTTCGGGGGGATGGGACAACCACATCTGCACACAGTGTTCAAGATGTGAGAGTACCATGGATTTATATGGAGGCAATATGATATTTTCTGTCTTATTATCTATCCCTTTCTTAATGATGGCCAACATTCTGTTCACCTTTTTGACCGCTGCTGCACATTGAGTGGATGTTTTCAGAGAACTATCCATAATGATTCCAAGATCTCTTTCTTAAGCGGTAACAGCTAATTTAGACCAACATTTTAAAGGTACGGTGGAGCACTGGGGCTATGAAATTAGTGTAAGAAAGAAAAATACTACAGGTTACCACACTTGTGCCACAGAATTTAAGGCCAGAAGGGACAACCAGGTTATCTGCTCTGATCTCCTCTATATCAGTGGTGCACCCTCCTTTACCATTAACAGAATCTGTCCATGCCCCTCCACCTCAATTACTGCACAGCCAAGGCTTCCTCAGTAGTGGACCTTGGGCTAAAGGCGGAGCTGAGGGTGGAACTGGTCTGGGGGTAGGGAGGGAATGAGAGCAGAGCTGGTCTGAGGGCGGAGCAGGGGGCAGAGTGGAGCTGGGATATGGGCCAGAGTGGGGCTGGGCTTGGGCTTGGGCTTGAAGTAGGGTAGGGGATGGATCTGGTCTGGAGACGGAGCAGGACTGGAGGCTGAATGTGGTTGGGGGCAGAGGATAGAGTGGGATTGGAAGTGGGTGTCCCTCCCTGCCCCTCATGGGCACTGGCCTGGCCCCTCCCACGCACCCCCTGAATGTTCCTCTGTGCCCCTTAGTGGGGCTCACCCCACAGTTTGGGGACCAGTGCTTTATATCACAGGCCATTAAACACTATCCAATCATCCACAAACTGAGCGTAACAACTAAAATTAGACCAAAGTATTACAAGAGACTAAATTATTCTGTGCCACAGGCACAGGGACTGAGGTGCATCAGTTCTTGAAGCCTCTGCAGTAGCATAGAATTGATGTAGTAACATATACCTAAAGGATCCTCACAAGTGACTCATGCATCATCCTGCAGAGGAAGATGAACACCTCCCTAAGATCACTGCCAATCTGACTTTGGGGGATTTCCTTCCTGAACCTAAATATGGTGATAAATTAGACCCTGAGCACGCAAGCAAGACTCACCAGGCGTGCACTTAAGAAAATTCTCAGTACCACCCTAGTACCAGCCTATCCAATGTCCCAACTGCAAATGTGGTCATCTTATATGTTTGAGACAATGTATTTGAGTAATAGTACGTTTTGATAAAATTAGACTATTGTGGTATGCACATGCAAGGGGACATATTTATGGCGATGTATGCACCTTTAATTTTGAAAATTCTCAACATATATTCTGTACAAAAACAAAAACAAACATCAACTAAATACAACTGGAGGGAGAGAGGACACACAACTCTGTTGACTTTGTATTAAGGTGGTTAAACAGAATAACCAACCAACGAAAAACATAAATAAGAAGGAAAGAATCAGTAAAGTCACTTGACATATCTACACTTCACTCATCCATTAGTTCCCCTTCTCACCATCAACTATCTTGACTCTTCTGCTAAGGAGCCAATGGACACCTATGAACTATAGCAATGTTAACTGGTTTTATGTTTAGGTGTTTTAATTATTAATATTAATGCAGCTTTTGTAAGTTACATTGTGTGAAGCTGCATATGTGGTTTTGTATTGGTGCGTGAAGAACTGCAAATAGTGTCATTTTTTCTGTAATGTTTAGGAAAAATGTATGAGAATGAGTGATTTGTGTTAGAGATTATTCTAAAGTTATTTCTGTACTTACAAATTACAGCATTAAAGTCAGTGTGTGCAGAAACATAAGTGTATTTTATGGTGACAGTTAAGGCTATATGTTTAGACAAAGCACTTCTCTTCATCTTCTCGTACTACCAGCAACTTAGAGCAAATTTCGCTTTATCTCCATGCTCCCATAATACAGACCTGCTCCTCTCTGTCCCCAACAATCTCACCCATCCAAATCCCCCATGTAGATCTGTTCACCTCCTCCTCTTTCCTCTCCATGGTACTGTTTCATAGTGCACCATATAAACAGAACATGGGGTTGTGAGTAGGGTGAGGGGTTTGGATAAAGGCTTTTGGTTGGTGGATGGAGAGACCAAGGCTGTGTGTGGGGAAGTTCAAGCTTGTCTGCACTGAGGAATCAAGATCTCCCCATAGCACTACTACCTTGACGGCCAGGAGGCTGGAGTGGTTCCCTCCACCCTAGGCCTCAGCAAAGCCCTAATTCTCTCTAGCTCAGGCCTCACATTGCACATAAGCATCTTTGCCCCTGGGTCTCACAAATCCCTAATAAATCCCATTTCTCCAAACTCTTTCACAAATTATCATCTTCCTCTCAAGTCCAATCTCTTCCCTGCCTAGCCTCCCTCCCTCGCTCACTAGGGGCACATGCAGATTGTGGCTGGTAAATCAAGCTTGCCGTGTCAGAAGAAATGACATGGCTGACAGAACCCAGCAATTCTTCTGGCTGATCACTATATTATTCACAATTATTATTTACCAGGAATAACTGTGTTTTAAAACTTCAGAAGTGGTCCAAGATATCAGGAAAAAATACCAGATAGACATGCACAGGTATGCATGTGTGTGATTTGGTGTTTATGAGGATTGTGAGTTTTTAGCTATTCAAACTCCCAAAATGTGATGTGAACAGGACAAATTTCAAAATGGGAGCATTTTAAAATATTTCAGCTGTAAAGATTCACTAAAAAATTTACAGAAAATTCCTTTCTGCTTCAGGCCTTTTTACCCATTTTTAAATCGGAACAAATGCCTGTCTAACACAACTGTTTTGAGGTTTTAGCCAGTAATATTTATAAAACCCTTTGAGAGGTTCAATGCAAATTAGAAATACAAAATATGATTAACAGCAGCAATTTGGACTTAATAAATCCCTTGAGAAAAATTCCATTTAGGCATCTTTTCCACAATTAACCATGTCTCAGTTAAGACAGTGTACTTTATTGATCATAAAAGTGAAGAAAAAATAGTGTGTCTACAAATATCTTGTCCTAGATTGACTCCTACTTTTCTAACCACCTCCTCAGTTCTGATGAAGGCATTACATCTGGAACTTAAGCCCCTTCCATCATGCAGTTGATCATTATTTTTTCTTCTTCATCTACATTCTCTTTCTAGAATATCATATTGCTAGTTTCAGCCTTGGACGTCACTCCAAATTACATATCCATCAAATCAAGGTCCCATCTACCTACTTTTCTTGTTCATGTCAACTCCTCACCAGATCGTAACTTCCTACTATCAAACATTTTGAAAGACTGAACTTTTCAGTAAAACATCTACTTGTTCTCTGTCTTATTGCACAGCAGATTTCCTTAAATTAGAGACTTTTACTTTTCCCACGGACAGAAATCTTAGAAACACTCTTTATTCAAAAGATTTTTTCTTCTCATAACTCAATTGTTTAAGTAGGCCAATCAACATTTCTAAAGTGTCAGAATTAATCATCAAATTGAGCTAAAATCCTTAACCTTCCTTTAACCATATCCCACATTAATAAAATTCCCTCTTATAGTCTTCCTAAATCGCTAACTTGAAATTTCAGGTAATACTGAAAACTGAAGCCAAATAACATTCTCACTCCAAGAAAAAAGAACATATATTCTTGTCTACAGTCATAATCACTGACCTTCTTAATCTAAATCCAAATTATCCTAGAAAAGCATACCTTAAAAACATTTTCTTTTTATGTTACAAGAATCAAAATCTAAAGCATTTTGAGAGTCATGTATGAAGTACAATAAGCTATGTAAAAATTAACTATTGTATATAGAGATTTTACTTTCCAAATGATCAAGTGTTTGGTTCTGCTGTGTCATACAATTTTCCTTGATGCTACTCTACCATACCTACTATATCGTGCCATCAATACAGTTGTAGCTACTTGAATGAAATTAGGGAGGCAGGGTAGCCTAAATGACTGAGCAGAGGGCTTGCTACCAGATACTCCTGAGTTCTCACCCTGGCTCTGTCACTGATGCACATGTGTAACTCCATGCAAGTCATTTAGTCTGTCACAGTATCATCATCGGTAAAGCAGGATTAATAATTTATTCAACCTTGCAGGGTGTTAAGAGGATTAATTACTCAGTGTATGGACATCGTTTTGAAAATGTAAAGCACCATGTAATAGCACATTAGAAATAATATGGGGCTAGTCAAAATGGCATTTGGAAAATTAAACAAAATCTGTCTACATAGCACCAACTCATTCTAAGTTTCACTTATTTCACTTTCTACATCTTACTTCTGTTTTTAATTTTTATCAGTATTTACGTACTTCATTTGCTGTTCCTTCTGTATTTGGATAGTACAGTGATAGCTAATATTTTTATGAGAATAAATAAAATTGAAGAATAACAAAACAGTTACATTATCTTTTTAAATGTCTTTACATAATTCTCAGATGTTTATTCCTAATACAACTGAAAATGCAAATGACTGACCAAGAATCTTTAATGATCCATAAGATATTGAGTTTCATATGTACTGTACTTTCAGAGATATATGGGCTTATGAGAACAATACATTTAATTTATAAATACTATTACTGGATTTTTTGTTTTCTAGTACAATTTTGGTTTAAGACTTATTTTCACATAAACATTTAAAAGTTACCAGACAAATGTTTTTTACCTTTTGAAATTACTATTTTATAAGAAATTAATCAGAAAATTAGGTATTTTTCCTCACTGTATATCTATAAAAATAACAATCTGCAAATTACTCACCTTAGATACTGCAGTTAATGCCTTCTAAGCATTTTCCAGATGTCATGTTTTGTATTTTAAACTGAATATTACAAAAAGAAAATGAATTATAATCATTGTATGCCACTACAACTACTTCAGACAGTACACTTACTTGTGACCCAGGTGTTTGAGAAAATATCCCAGTACCTTCAGAGCCTGCACCCAGATACTTTCACTTTTGGAAGCCAGTAATTTATAAATGACTCTACAATGAAATTAAAAAAAAAAAATCAGTTAGTATATTCTCTCAGTTTACCACCAAACACCAGACAGTTCCATGGAATCATCCATAGTACTGTGAAAGTAAACAATAAAATAGTAAGAAAAGCGCTAAGAAAGGAACATACATTAATAAGTGAAAGGAAGTATGGTGAGATCACAAGTTATGCTAGTGGGTTGGGGTCATGGTCCCTTTAAGATAGGTCCCAAAATGGAGGGGAAATAATTTCAGTTTCAACCAAATTAAACTAAACAGTCAAAAAGCTTCTCTCTTTGACTATTGGTCCAAATGAAGAAAAACAAACAAGACCTTCTTCAATCTAATCCAAGGTTCCACAGACACAAGGCTGCTTCCTTCAGCCAAGGTTCCAGCTGGAACAAAAACATTCTACAGTCCTTGAGCAGTAGGACAGTTCTCCTGTGTTCAAGATGAGCAGTTAATTCACCATTTAGGCCTTTAAGCTAGCCAAGGCCAGTTACAAGAGTGTTATGAGACAGCAGGAAACCAGAGAACACTCCTCTTCCTAGCAAAACTTCACACTCACTCTCCCAACCTGGAAGCCTCCCCTCTCCCTTTTTTTTTTTTTTTTTTTTAACATGGTTTCTGCCACTGGCAGTGGCTATAAAAGGCCAGGCAAGGCTTAGGCTACGTCCACACTACAGCATAATTTCGAATTAGCTAAAACCGGTTTTATTAAACAGGTATTATAACGTCGATTGTGCGCGTCCACACTAGGCACATTAATTCGATGGTGTGCGTCCATGGTTTGAGGCTAGGGTCAATTTCTGGAGCGGTGCACTGTGGGTAGCTATTCTGTAGCTATCCCATAGTTCCCTCAGTCTCCCGCCTTGGAATTCCGGTTGAGAGCCCAGTGCCTGATGGGCAAAATCATTGTGCGGGGTGGTTCTGAGTAACGCCTCACCCTCCCTTTGTGAAAGCAGCAGACAACTGTTTCGCGGCTTTTTCCTGGGTGATTGAGCAAACGCCTAGCACAGCAAGCATGACCCTGCTGAGATGATAACACAATCGTGGACGTTGTTGAACACCTCGCGCATTCTCGTGCTGTCCATGGTGAACCATGCACTGCAAGCAGAGGGAGCGGCACTCGCTCGGCAGCGCAGCGACGAGAGCGATGAGACATGGACACTGAATTCTTCCTAACTGTGGGCCTCTGCGTTTTGGAGCTACTGCTGGTAATGGGGCAGGTTCTCCCATTGAACGCGATTTTGGAGCGGAACAAGCACAGACTGGTGGACCGACAGTTTTGTGGTGTGGGACGATTCGCAGCGGCTGCGAAACTTCGCATGCGTAGGGCACTTCATGGAACTTTGGTGCTTCTTCGTGTTCCTGAAATGCCATAATACAAGATCAGACAGCCTCACAGTGGAGAAGCGAGTGGCAATAGCCTCTGGAAACTTGCAACTCCAGACAGCTACCGTCAGTCGGATCAATTTGGAGTGGAAAATCTACTGTGGGGGTGCTGTGATGCAAGTAGCCAAAGCAATCATTAAGCCAGCTCACGAAAGGTTGTGACTCTGGAAACGTACAGGTTATAGTGGATGGCTTTGCTGCAATGGGATTCCCTAACTGTGGGGGGCATAAATGGAGCCATATCCCTATCTTGGCCCCGGAGCACAGGGCACCAGGACGTAAACTGCAGGGGTACTTTTCAATGGTGCTGAAAGCACTGATGGATCACAGGGGACGTTTCACCAACATCCACGTGGGATGGCCAGGAAGGTTAATGAACTCGTGTCTTCCGAAGCACTATCTGTTTAAACGGCTGCAGCAAGAATTACTTCCCAGACCAGAAACAACAGTTGGGCAAATGCTGTTATCTGGGGGACCCAGCTATCCCTTGATGCCATGGCTCATGAAGGCATACACAGGCAGCTTGGACAGTGGGTCAGAGCTGTTCAACTACAGGCTGAGCAAGTGCAGGATGGTGGTAGAATGTGC
The DNA here is from genome assembly GCF_003597395.2 of Chelonoidis abingdonii. Lineage (NCBI taxonomy): Eukaryota > Metazoa > Chordata > Testudines > Testudinidae > Chelonoidis > Chelonoidis abingdonii. Next base: position 322,608,049 of record NC_133769.1, read on the forward strand.
ATTTGCGGTTAAAAGGGCGCTGGCGACATTACTTACTCGCTCAGATCTCAGCCAAACACTGTCCCCTTTGTTATTGCTGCTTGCTGTGTGCCACATCTGTGTGAGAGTAAGGGGGAGACTTTATGGCAGGGTGGGAGGCTGAGGCAAATACTGGCGCTGACTACGAGCAGCCAGACCCAAGGGCGATCAGAAGAGCACACCAGGAGCCGGTGCGCATCAAGAAGCCTTGAAAGAGTTTCATCATGGCCAGGGTACGGTGTACTGCTGTGTTGCTTCCTTCAAGAATACCCACCCCTTCATTGACTCTTCCTGTAAGCAACCCACATTCCCCCTTTGATTACAGCTTGCTTAGGAAATAAAGTCACTATCATTAAAAATCATGTATTCTTTATTAAAGACATTCCCTGTAAGCAACCCACCCTCACCTTTGCATGGATTTTGTTAAACAGTAATTATAAAAAGAGGCAGAGAATTATCAAGGTATACAGGTGTGGTTGGCAGGAGGATAGGAGAGAAGGAAAGGCTATTAAGCCATTTCTATGTAATGACAGCTTTTGGTTGGACTGTCCATGGGCTGGAGTGGGCGGGTGCAGAAAGCTTCCCCATGCGTTCTAACGCGTCTGGGTGAGGAAGATATGGAACATTGAGAGTACTGAGGGTGGTTAACATGGGCTGCAGTGGCATCTGTAACCGCTGTCTTCCTGAAGATCCACGACGGAAGAGGATATCAGTTTGATCACGCAGGCTCAGCGTTGGCATCCGCCACCGCTGATCTTCCTGTCTACACCTCTGATCTCTGGCGCACTTCTCGTCTCTAGTGTCCTCCTGTCCTCACGTTCACTGGCATTTTCCTGTATTTGGCTAGCATGTCCTTCACTCATTGTGATGACTCTTTCATTGCGGGTTACTTCCATGATTTCAGAGAACATTTCATCTGGTCCTCTCTTCCTCTGCTTATCTGAGCTAGCTCGTTGGGATGGAGTAGGGAGGCTGGAAAACTGTGCAGCTGCATGGGGGAGGGAAACACAGGAGAGAGTATGTAAAGGATACATTTTACAGCAATGGTTATACTCTTTCACAGTGAACAACACTATTCACCTTACATGCACAAACATGTGATTCAACTACAAGTCGCATTTTGCATTTTTTAATATTGAGCCTGTGCTCTGGTGTTGCAGATCTCACAGACGCAGGTCCGGGCATCATACTTTAGCTTTCATGGCGGCCATGGTAAGGCTTTATCTTTTGACTTCTCAGCCTTCATATACACAGTGTCTATGATGCCTTTTCTATTAACAGGCACAGCAGAAGCCACCCTCCTCTTTCCTATGTAGGATTTTCTATATCCTCCCCCACCCAGCTGGCTTCTATCATGCTAAACACCCCTTCCTCCCCCACGCATGGCTGTGCTGGAAGATTCCTGCTCGCCAAACGCCAGCGCTATCATTCCTCCCTCCTCAGTTTGTAACTTTACTGGCTGCACGCATCCAAAGCCTGATGGCAAATCAATCATTAAAACGCTTGCTTTTAAACCATGTTTGATATTTAAAAATACACTCACCAGAGGTCGCTTCATGCTTCACTGTTTGGGCTAGTGGCTTGGGAGGGCTGGGGGGGTAATTCCGTCTGGTCAAGCACCTGGCTGTTGACCTAATGGAATGCTGTGGGCTCGCTGCAAAGTCGTCTCTTTCTTCCTCTCCTCCTCCTCATCTCCCCTCCGCTGAATCCCTCCACCATGGTTGAGATTATGACCCCACCTCGGAATCCACGACTAAGGGGGGGTAAGTGGTGGATAGCCCCCTAAATTTGCATGCAGCTCAGCGTAAAAGCGGCATGTTTTTGGACCTGACCCTGATCTTCTGTTGCTCCTTTGGTTTTCTGGTATGCTTGTCTGAGCTCTTAACTTTCAGCTCTGCAGCACGAGCCCTGCTGTGGCCTTTTCCAACATAGCCTTTTGAAATTTTTCTCAATATTTTTTCATTTCGTCTTTCGAACGAGTTCTGTTAGCACTGAATCCTCTCCCTATAGTGTCAGATCCAGTACTCTATTCGTCCATCTGGAGCTCTTTTTCGATTTCAGACACTGCATTGTTACTGTGCTGATGAGCTCGCTGGTCACCTGTGTGATCAGAGCTCCACGCTGGCCAAAAGGAAATTGAATTCAAAGTTGCGGGGCTTTTCCTGTTTACCTGGCCAGTGCCTCTGAGTTCTGATTGCTGTCCAGAGCGGTCAGTGGTGCACTGTGGGATACCTCCCGGAGGCCAATAATGTCGATTTCCGTCCACACTAACACTATTTCGATATAATAATATCGATTTTAGCATTACTCCTCTCATTGGGGAGGAGTACAAAAATCGATTTACAGAGCCCTTTAAATCGATTTAAAGAGCACTGTAGTGTGGACGGGTACAGCGTTAAATTGATTTAACGCTGTTAAAATCGATTTAACGTCGTAGTGTGGACCAGGCCTTAGTCTTCCCTGATGCTGCTGCCAACCTGACGTTGGACACCTGAGCCACGGTGGCCTCGCCCCTTCCCCAAGACACCCACCATCTCCTCCACTCACCTCGCCCACCTCTCCCCCTGGAGGTCCTCACTGCTAGCTGCATTTCTCCTGCTCAAGGCGGCAAGAGCCAGCAAAGTGAGGAGTCTCGGCTCCGTTCTCTGGGGGCAGGACCGTCAGGGGCAGCAGGAGCTAGCACTTGGGTGGTGAGCAGCTTGGCCCGGCGCTGGTGTGGGCAGTGGTTCAGCCAGAAGAGGGCGTTCAAGGGTGGGAGAGGCTGGTGCTAGGTGGGCCACCAGGCGGTGGGCCGGCCTGGCATTTGGGGGGCCCTGCAGCTTAGCCCAGCACTGGGGGGTCCAGTAGCTTGGGCAGAAGAGAGCCTTCAGGGGCAGAGGGGCCATGACACAGCTGAGGGGGGCATCAGGAGTGGGGGAGATGGCCCAGCACTTGGGGAGGCTGGCAGCTCAGCTTGTTGCTCGGGGGGGTGGGGGGAGCAGTGGGTTGGGGTGATGGTGCTGGTGGCGGCGGCTCAGACCAATGTGGCTGTGGTGGGTGAACTGGGGCTCCTCTGGTCATGGAGCCCCCTCAGAGCTTCTCCTTTTACTGGGGGCGGATTCAGGGCTCCGGCATGCGGGGTGGATCCTTAGGGGATCCTTGGGTGGAAGGGGCAGGGCCAACAGGCTAGCCTCCCTAAAGCAGGGGTTCACCTACAACCCATGGTTTCTGCCACTTATCAACTCCACCTTGCAGCAGACTACGAAGTCATAAATGCCAGTTCTTTTCTCCGTGACTCGCATCTTAGGCAGTCTTTCAGGGCTCTTCCTCCTTTCAGCGCAATCAGGGAATTTTGCTGTTTTTCGTCTGCACACAGATTGGGCACATATACCCAATCTTAAGTTAGACTTAATTATGCAAATACTAAAACTATTTATCATATGCAATATACACACTTAACGGTGACCACTGTATATATCTATAACGCTACATTGTCATAAATTCATACAGTATCAGGTAAGACAGGACCATTAGATCATCTAGTCTGACTGCCTATATAATGCAGAGTACAGAATCTGACACAGTTACCTGTGTTGAGCCCGATAACTTGTGCCTGACATCTTCCAGAAAGGCTTTGAGTCCTAATTTCATAGGATCATAGGACTGAAGGGACCTTGAGAGGTCATCTAGTCCAGTCCCTGTCACTCATGACAGGATTAAGTGTTATCTAGACCATTCCTGACAGGTGTTTGTCTAACCTGCTCTTACAAATCTCCAGTGATGGAGATTCCACAATCTCCCTGGGAAATTTATTCCAGTGCTTAACTACCCTAACAGTTAGGAAGTTTTTCTAAATGTCCAATCTAAACCTCCTTTGCTGCAATTTAACCCCATTGCTTCTTGTCCTAGCCTCCGAGGTTAATAATAATTTTTCTCCCTCCTCCTTGTAACCATAGGCACCAACTCCATAGGTGCTCCGGGGCTGGAGCACCCATGGAGAAAAATTAGTGGGTGCTCTGCACCCACCAGCAGGCAAGCTCCCCTCCCCCTTGACCGCTCCTCTTCCCCCTCAAGTGCGCTGCATCCCCGCTCCTCCGCCCACCTGCCAGCATTTCCTCCCTGGCCACTGCCAAACAGCTGTTTGACAGCATTAGCATGGTCTGGGAGGAAGGGGAGGAGAGGAGTGGAAATGTGGCACGCTCAGGGGAAGAGGTGGGGCCAGGCAGGGAATTTGGGGAAGGAGTTGGAACAGGGGCAGAGAGGGGGTGGAGACTTTAGGGAAGGAGTTGGGGCTGCATAGAAGGGGGGGCAGGGGCTGAGTGGCGAGTCAAGCACCCACGGAAAAGAGGGGAAGTCGGCGCCTATGCTTTCAACAATCTTTTATGTACTTGAAAACTTATCATGCCTCCTCCCTCTCAGTCGTTTACTTCAAACCATTTCTCCAGTTTGTCCAGATCATTTGGAATTTTAATCCTATCCTCCAAAGCACTTGCAACCCCTCCCAGCTTGGTATCTTCCGCAAACTTTATAAATGTACTCTCAATACCATTATCTAAAAATCACTGATGAAGATATTGACCAGAACTGGACTCAGAACTGATCCCTGTGGGATCCCACTTGGTATGCTCTTCCAGCATGACTGTAAACCACCGATAACTACTCTCTGTGAATGGTTTTCCAACCAGTTTTGCACCCACCTTATAGTAGCTCCATCTGGGTTGCATTTCCCTCGTTAGTTTATGAAAAGGTTATGCGAGATAGGATCAAAAGCTTTACTAAAGTCAAGATATACCATATCTACCACTTCCGTTCCCCCGCACCCCGACCCCAGCATACCTGTGCCATTTCTATATTTTCTGTTATTAGTCTCCTTCTACCCTCAGTGAGTAACAGGCCCACCTTGCCCTTGGTCTTCCTCTTGCTTCTAATGTATCTATAGAATGTTTTGTAAAATTTGAATTTTATAGAATTTAAAGATATCAAGAGATGGGAAATCCACCATTTAGACTGTAGATTGTTCCAATAGTTAATCACCCTCACTTTAAGCATTTGTTCCTTATTTCTAATAAGAATTTGTCTGGCTTCAGCTTCCACTGCTAGTTCTTATACCTTTCTCTGCTAGATTAAAAAACTCTTTAAGTAGCTGGTATTTTATACTTGTACATTAAAAAAGTTACTTCACAATTCCCTCTAAGAGAAACTATACAGATTGAGCTGCAAGTCTCTCACTTTCAGGCCCTCAAATACTTTGTGTCTCTTTACTGCACCCTCTCCAATATTTCAAAAATTGGAATATTGTTGACATGAGAATGGAACACAGTATTCTAGAATTGATATTACTAATGTCTTATACAGAGGTAAAGTCACATCCCTACTCCTAATTCCCCTGAACCAAAGATTACATTAGCCTTTTTCACCACAGCATCACACTGGGGAGCTCATGGTGAATTACTTTTCCACTGGGACCCCTAAATCCTTCTCAGTCACTGCTTTCCAGAATACATTCTGTAGGCACATTCTGCATTTCCCCCCTAAATATATGACCTAGCATTTGGCTATATTAAAACACATATTTCTGAAGGGGCCCTGTATGATTGCTCTCATTATTTACCACTCTGCCAATCTTTGTGCCATCTAGAAATCTCATTACCAATGACTTTATATCTACTTCCATATAATTGAAGAAAATGCTGAATAGTGTCAGGCCTAGTAGAGATCCCATCCCTGCAGAGCACCTTAGAAACACCAAAGATGATTCCCCAATTAACCTTTTTTTTTAATCTGTCATTTAGCTGTTCTTTATCAATATTACATAATTTTTTTAAAAAAATCATAATGCTGTATAGTACCAAGTCAAATATCTTACGAAAGTCTACATGTATTCAATCTATGCCAGGAAACCAGCCCCTCGCCTTTTAAAAGTGAGAGGGCCATGCCACCTTTTAAACTCAGGTGTAGTTTGGGGGACAGGGGGCTGCATTTCCCCCCAAACTGCAAGTCTCAAGCAGGTGCGAGTGTAGCCCCTGACAGTGGTGGCAACCTCTTCCTGTTGCGGGAGGCCCTTACCTCCTTCTTAGCTCCCCCTCACCATGAGGCCTGGCCCCTATCCACGGCCCTGCCCGTCGTCCTTCTCTTCTCCCTGAGGCCCCATCCCCTGGCCAGGCTGGACGCCAGAGATGGGCCATGGTAAGAGCTTCTCAGGGAGTCTGGGCCGCTGTGGAGAACCCTGGATCCCCCACCTGCCCTGAGCAGGGAACTGGGGTGCCTCAGAGGTGCCTCCAACCCATGCCCCTACCCCACAGGCTGCGCCGCCCAGGTAAGGTTGTCATCCTCCAGGATCAGCTTGGAGTCTCCAGGGATTAAAGATTACTCTTTAATTAAAGATGATCATGTGATGAAACCTCTTAAGAATACTCATGCCCCACCACTTCTACCAAGGTTCCAGCGCTGTTGATCTATGGCTTTATCAACCAAACTTGTAATCTCATTAAAAAATGGAGATAAGGTTTGACATGCCCTATTTTCCATAAAACCACGTTGACTGGCATTAATCAACTATCCATTCTTTAACACTTTATTAACTAAATACTGTATCAATTTTTCCATTATTTTACCTGGGACTGATGTCAGGCTACCTTGACTAGCCGGGTCATCATGCTTGCCCTTTTTTATATTGCCACAGTATCACCACTCTTCCAGTCTTCTGGAATTTCACCAGAATTCCAAGATCAAAAATTAACATCAGTGGGCCAAAGATACCTTCAGCCAACTCTTTCAGAACTCTTGGGTGCAAGTTATTCAGGCTGATTTAAAAATATTTATTTCTAGTAGATGCTATTTAACATCCTCCCTATCTTCTCATTTACACTCTAGAGAGATTAGGTCACAAGACAATAAATGAGTATTTGTGTGAGCCACTATTGTTTAAAAACATATTCTATGTATGAGGATAAAGCAAAGAAGAATTAAACAGTGAAAGTATGTTGGCTTTATTAGAAAGTCAACTTTAGACATAACTTTACTCATTTTCATCTGAACTGTTGGAGAACAACCCTGACATTTGCCAGGATGACCAACTGGATGACCTGAAAGGTCATTCCTATCTTTTTTTTCTCTTCTGTGTGACTGATGTTATAAAAGCTTTCATGTTTTGAAAGAATAACATTCTAGATTTAGTATAGTCCATACATGTATTTGTACTCCAAAAGCAAGAAATTGCACTTTTTATGTTTGTGGGAAAGGAAGCAGGTTGGAGGGAGATTAGTTTCGAAAATATATTGTCATTTCTCCATCTTACCGTATCCCATTTCTTTGATCAAACGCAGGTATCATAGATGCTGGATGTTCTGACATTAGAGCCACTAGCAACTGCAGCACATCATGAATATTTTCATCCTATGTGACAAGCATCAAAATCTTTTAGAAAATATTCTTAATTGAATGCTTTCCATAAAGCTGGTACAACTGATTACAGTTAAAGATAAGTAATTATAGAAACCTACCTCATGCATTGTTAATAAGTAATTTAATATACTCTGCAGCTCATCTTCCTTGACTCCTCTATCCTGAAAAAGAATGGATGTTTCTTCACAGAGAGCTTACATTCTTCACACTCTGCCTAAGAAAATTATTGACACAAAGTCTCTCTAAAATAGGATACCATTAAAAACTAACAATGCCTAGAATTATCTTATGAATGAAGTACCAGCTAAAGTCAAAGGGCTAGATTCTCTCCTCCACTCTGCCCATCTACCACTTGGACAGTGCAAAAGAGACAGTACAAATCCTTGTCCCCAATGTACAGGATTTGTAGTGTCGGGGGAGTTTGCAGCAGACAAAGCTAGCATTGCCAACTACAGCCCATTCCCACAGTTCCCAAATAAAGGGGCATATCTGGACAAAGAAAGAATGAGAGAAGAAGTGTGGGCAGAACACACTGAACCCTGCACCCTGGTTATTCTCAAATGACAGATGATCCATTGCTTACAATTTGTCATCTGGGACACAAGAGCAGCTCAAAGACTACTGAAAACTGCACCAGGGCCAGACAGAATCAAGCAGCTGTAACTAACTTCCTGATTGACCTCTCCCCTTCTCGTACCAATTAAATCTCTACCACAGTGCCATGGAGTAGAGAATCTGGCCTAAATGCTTTAAAGGACTCTACAGCAGCAGGTTAGGAGTCTGTACCTTTTTGGTCTATAAATATGTTAAAACAGATATAAAAGCAGTGACGCATGACTGATATGAAATATTCTAAAAGTTCATTGCATTTAGGGTAGGTGTGGTTTTTTAGTTTGTTTGTTTTTGGGGGGGGAAGGGTTAAGTAGTATTACTGGAACAGACTAATTAATAGTATTATTAATCAGGTTTATACAAAATAATTGCCAGGAATTATGTGTCTAGTCCTTCATTAGAAACTACTCAATATCTACCTTGGGCCTTCAAGTTTGTTACATTTATCAAATTGCTAACATTCTCAAATAAGATTATTTTACCTTCAATATAAGCTGTTTCAAAAACAGAAGCATAAATGCTCGTAATGATATGATTTCTTTCTGTGATGGCCGAGGACCTTCTGGAAGAAGAAAAAAACACCACCTTTTAAATCTACTATATGTATCTGCTCTTAGTGACAGCAGCATTTTCAAGGGATTGCATTTCCTGCAGTAGAATGAGTACTGTGCTAACTACACGAAAGTTAGCATCTGCAAATGATGACACAAACTTTTCAGAATTCTATTATGTATAATCAAAATTCCTTATGTGATGATGTTTCCTTTTCAATGAAAAACTAATCACAGTTTTTACAGAGACACAGAAACATCAAATGTTAGGTAATGAAAATCTAATATGGGCTAACAATAACTAAACCATCAAAGTTATACCAGTTGGATGGAACACTATACAGAAGGTTTTGTTTGTTTGTTTAATTCTAACCTGATTATGGCATTACTTGCAAGAAAGACTAATCCTATATAATCAAAGAGAAATTGCCAGTTCAGTAAAATAATAGATCCATGCCAGCTAAAAATACATTGTCTACAATAGTTTATAACCAGTATTCCTTCATTCAAGAGTTCTTAATAAAACAGACTATAAAAAAAATCTAAAAAACTCAATGGAAGTTAACAATAAGATGCAATAAACACCACAGTCTATTCATTCGTCCTTTCTTCTTTTTGATTCCCCATTCATCTCCTTTACTAGTATATTGTATGTTAAATTGGAAAACTCCCTTGCATCTTTCCCATCTTTCTGGTGATGTCTAGCACACAATGTGTGTGGTATAAATAAAATAGCCTAGGTTACTTTTTCAGGAGCAATTTAACTTGCACAAAATAACATTCTTTATTTCAGTGGCTATATTTCTGTCCCATTTCATGGATGAAACATTATTAAGAACCACTGTGAGGAACATTTTCTAGTCTCTGAGGTCTTTGTCTGAAATATAGTCTCTGCCTTACACCAGGTATTTGAAAATATGGTCATTGTTATTAGATCCAACACAAAAGAAGCAGTCTTTTAAACAGAGAAAAATATTTTTATGCGCGTGAATTTTTTATGCCATCATGCAACTGACCTCTTCCCACATAAAATGCAAAGATGAATTTGGATTTCAAGGTAGTAGACTGCAACTACATCATTACAGTGATACTGTGCTCCCAGCCAAAAGGTCCTAACATGCTATATTCTATGTGGTTGCATTGTGTTCAGAAAGCATACCCCTAATTACTTCAGATATATGCATCTCCTCATGCCTCTCCATGTCAACCCATATGAGTTCCACTGGCGGAGTAGTGTTAATCTAGTTCTCCATACTGTGGAAGCAGTATTTTCTCCAAAGTCAAGACTAAAGCTCTGAACCTCCTCCTGAGAGATTATAATGAAAGAACCTCAAAACAAAACTTAAATCGTGGGAGATAGCCAAGGGTGTGATACTGATGAGAAGAAAAAGACAGGAAGGATTTCTAGGAGAAAAATTTTAAGGAGTGATTTGCAGGAAGGTGTCCCAAACCAACCATACCAGGTATACGCCTGTGCTCACAGCTCCATGAGGGAGGCACCAACCAATACCCTCGGCAGGCCATGGGAACAGGCTGGAATACAGACTGACCCACCGGGGTTCCTTACCCTTAACAGCTGGCAATAGGTCCTTCCACTTAGTATTGGGGCAAGGCATGAGGGTGAGGAAATGGAGAGTATAGAGCATGAGTGTGTACATGTGCGCCTTTGGCATGGTTTGAAAGCGAACTGACTGCAGCTCACACAGCCGGCTCCAGGTATACAGGGGGATGATAGCTGGATGGAAGGGCTCATGGATAGGGATGCAAGAGAGTAGTGTAAGGCAGATATGTTAGCCTTAGAATGATAAAGGCCCTTTTTCCTATAAGCTGGGAAGAGGTTAGACCTCAGATCAAATAGGGACATCTGAACCCAATAAAGGGCTGCCTGAGACCTTTAAAAACCCTTCCTCTGGCCAGAGAAGGGGAGGAGAGACAAGCTGCTGCAGGGCTAGTGGCAGCAGGGGTATAGGCTTCTCTGGGGTGAGAGGCAGTTCTCCTCCCTAGAAAGGTAACAACCAAAACTGAGTGCCCTGCTTAGGGGAAAGACTGACACCTCAGCTAACAACAGGTCGACAACACTGTACCCCCATGCCCAGTGAGGGGGCAGGGAAAGTGTCCCCTTTGTTTTGTGTTTGAAAATTGGTTTCTTTTTGTTTGCTGGAGGAGCACTCCTTGTGCCTGCCCTGAGGCCTACCTTGAACATACAGACAAGAGAACAACAGAGGAGGAAGACACCCACTGTACAGAGTGGGGCTGATTTACAACAGCCCCCAGCATTGCCAGAGGGGGAAATGGTAGGAGGTGTCTTGCTACAAGATGATCACAATCTAAATTTAAAATAAGACGACTCAACAGGTGGACAAAACAAACAGATGGGACGCGCACAAGGGAACAGAAGATAGTTATAAACAGCAGAATAAGCAACGATCACAGCAGTTACAGCACACCAGCTGCCTAATACTAGACTGGGTACAACAATACTGGAAAGTAGGGAAGCTAAGTAAATTGGATTCTGCTGCTGTAAATTTGCCACTTTTATGAGTCTCATTTGGCTTTGATGCTAGTAGAGCGACTAATGGAGACACAGCCTTATTTTCTGGAATGTAGTACTGCCATCCCCAGAGTTCAAAAATAATAAATCAGACCTCAAAGATTATGCGGTAACAAAAACAAACTACCACCATCATCTCAATTTTTGAGCCCAAGGTTAAATCATAGTTTTCTGGTTTATTTTCTGATTTTTTTAAAAATCATCCTCTCTGTCTCCAATGTGAGACACACAGTTACAGTGTTGTCATCCTGCACAAGTTTATCAAGAGTAATCCAATTCTGGCCCCTACTGCGGGACCTCTGATTAGAAGACCCAAACAAAACCAGGTCCTATTATGCTAGAGCCTGGAGAACACATAGCAAGAGGAAGTCCCTGCCTGAAACAACATACAATCTAGTGCAAAGCATGGTGATGAATTTGTCATGTGGGAGCTGGCACTAGGACCAGGCAACTCAAATCATTTAGCGGCTATGAAACTTCCATTAGATGGGAGTAACGGTTAATCTCTGCTGAGCTGAACCTGATTCAAACTAGTGATCTACAGGTGAAAAGCTTTATATCTCATTAGCAATGTCCTGAGGCCAGAAAGTGCCCAGTAAATGCTAACACCACACCTTAGAGAATGAGGCTTGCTTTCTGGTGAGAAGTTTATTAAATCACATGCTGACCTTTTTGGAGCTTACACAGGCAGGTTCTTCCATTCTCTGGAGATAGGCAAAACTCTCCCTTACATTGCACTCAGTCTCAAACACTCTCTATAATAAGTTGCTACCTCCTGCTCTTACAGGGACAGTTCCCATTACCCAAAATTTAAACACTAAAAACACAAGAAAAATATTAGCACAACACACAAATTCACTTCTAAATACTTTTTGCAATATGAAATCATTCCAACAACTACTTCAGGCTCCTCACATTAACTTTTCTTCATATGTGTGTGTATATTTTTTCATCCCCACATGGGTCACCAGCAGGGTTCGATAAACAGCCTTCAGATCCACTGCATAGACCTCTTCTACTTCAGCGATATAGGAGTAATTGATTGTAAGGGGGACAGCATGTGTGTGGATAAGTATGTAAAGGAAGATATAACACACACTTATGTAGTATGCTAACAATTTGTGAGACGGCAGAATGCTCAGCATCAGGATTCTGAACTTCTATTCCTGGATCTGGGATCACAATGTTATCTATTGGCTATAAGTAGCATAACCAAATATAACAACCTCTCTGTTCGGGTCTTCTGCTGGGACTGAGCATGGGGCTTCTGGATTTAAAAGGCATGAGTCTCAGGCTAATAAACTTAGACTTTTTTAGCACTGAAGCAACAGCAGAATCATTAATTCTTAACATGTGCCCTCTCCACCAGAGGTGACAGAACCAGAGGGGGTTAATGTGGGTCTCAGAAACACCTAATCTTACAGAAAAAAAATTAAATTATGTGACAAAGTGGATCAGGCCTGGGTTCATCAGATTAGAGACATAGGTTCTATTACCAGAAATGCCAGAACAGACTTTATGCAAGTTGCTCATCTTTGAAATGGGTGAATGATGACAATTCCCCGCCCCCATCTCTTATTCCCCAAGGTAACAGTATGATGTTCTGGGTTCAGAATAAAGGTTGTGAAGGGCCCATAAACACCAAAAGAGGTGGATGAGAGTTCACAGTTTGTAAGTTTGTACATTCCCCTCGATTACAGGGCACCAGTAGGGAAAAATCTCTCTCTGATTTTGCTTCTCTAAGTCATGGGATGACTGGTGCTTTTCATCTAACCGCTTGAAGCAGGAGCCAAATGTTACTTATAAATTTGTGAGAGTTAGTAACACTGAGAATAAAAGAGGTGGCCTGTCTTCAGAAATGAGACTTTTTTCTTAGCTTGGGAATATTATCCTCTTTCCCCCCTTTTTCTTGTTTCTTTCACTTCTTGCTGTGGTAGACAGACGTCAATTATTACAAGCTATTTTTACTATTAGGTAGAGATGAACTTGAATTTTAATGAATATTAATACATAGTTACCAGCATGTTTGAATATAAAAATACATATTTTTAGCTAGTTATGTTACAAAGTGTACAAGCTAATCAAAGACATTCGGGGAGGGGTGAGTGTTTGTCTCCCATGGAAACGCAAATGTTAGGAAGACAACCCCTCGTTAGCCAGAAAACCTTGTTTATAAACACCCTAAGAGTATTTATATAAATTCAAAAGAGCTGCATTTTAAACTTTATCTTGGTTTAACATTCTATGCCAATTTCTTTTATTTTATGTTTTGAAAAATGGATGTAAGCTTGTTTATTGTGACTGATGTTTTGTATAAATATTTGATAGGACTTTTAATTGTAAAGATTGCAACTAGAAAACACAAGAAAGACTTCAAAGAGAAGCAGAACTGAAGTCCTTATCAAAGCATAAAACGTACGGATAAAGTAGGCCTATACCAACTCACTCCTCCCCTTTTCTCTTGTCAAATAAAACCCTCTGTGTCCTTAAAACTCCAGGAAAAAGATGTGTAGTTTGAAATATTTTAAACTTTTAGGTTATTTCTTAAATGTTGAAATCGAAAGCACCTTTGTGAAATACATACTTACAAATATGTTAGATAAGTACAGAGCTCCTAATATCATTGCTGTCTACATGGTAAAATGCTTTACCTATCAACATGGAATCAAATGATCTTGCTAAACTAATTACAAACATAAGAAGACTTTTAAGTATAGAATATTTGTATTAATGGGAAATTAATTAATTACTGGTAGCACTCAAGGAACTCACTCACCCCACTCAGGAAGACAAGAAAAATAATTCATTCAAAATTATTATAATGAATCAGCAACTACATTGAGAACTATTTAAGTTAAAGACTTTCTCAGAGTTATTTTAAAAACACTGTTCACACAAAAACTTCTACATAGAACAAGTGTAATTGGAAGAAGGCAACAAAAATATGCATATTCATCAAACAGACTGCATATTCAGGAACTGAACATGTCACCTAAGCCAACTGACTAAGGCATAGAGGCAAAGAAAAAGTGACAGCAACCAATTTGAATCTAAAAAAGTCTGAAAGAGGTGTGTTCTTCTATAATGTCATGAAAATAGGAAAAAAAGCATAAAAACTCTAAAGAGAACATCCGTCGTATCCACCCACAGGCCCGCTGCTATCCAGCTTAAACAGCAAGCAATCAACAACGCATCCTGCCCATCTCTACAACAAAAATAGAGAAGGATTCACAAAGAAACCAACCCAAGGAAACCTCCTCAATATTTCAACACTGATTGTAAGATAAATTTAAATATGACTGTACCAAAGGATTAGATTTAAAATTCTTAAAGATTTTATTGGGATAGGAAAATACTATTGCAACTTAAAATACTGACAGTTTCTTCAGTTAAATCACCAAAGACTAGATTCCCAAAGAAACTTAAGCACAAGGACATGTATCATTTAGGTGCCTAGAAAATCCCTGGGTTTCACAAAGCCTGAATTTGGCACCCACTCTCCCTATACATGGAATGGAGGGAGATAGGGCCTTAACCTAAAGCAACCAATGGGAGATGTCAAGATGGCATGTGTCCTAAGCCCCATCTCTCTTTTGGAGGTAACTGCTTCAGCCCAGGCTGCAGGGATGCACCTCCCTTCATTTGGGATTCTTAGTGGCAGACCCTTTCTTCATGAAATACCCATGCAATTTTAGCAATAAGCCAGGGATCTACCCCATAAAACTTTTAATCCAGTGGTAAAGGTATTCGCCTCACCTGTGGGAAACACTCAGTTCAAGTACCCCCTCCATATGAGAGGAAGAATGGATCTGAACTGGGATGTGCTACTTCTCAGGTGAGTGCTCTTGCCACTGGGCTATAGCACAGTCTGATGTGAGGCTCCTTCACTCTCTCCTGATACATGAATCACTCTGGGGCTTAGGCATCCAGATGCCTGGTGGGGGGTTGCAGTGTGCATGTTCACGAGTAGAAACATAGATGTTTAGTAAACTTTTACTGCAAAAATGTAGGTGATGAACAAGTTTAGGTGCCTACAGTGTACAGGGCAGATGAGCTGGGGCTTTGTGAATCCCTGTGGGACCTAAAATGGGAGCTAGAAACATTAGTCCTTTCGTGAATCTATCCCCACATGGTTAGACCACATGTTGCTGGAGAGGGCACAGGGCTCAATGGTGATAAGCAGAGAAATAGTGGGATTTAAAGGATTTAAGATTCTCAATATCTGTAATTGGCCTGTTTTAAGGCAGATCCTACATGGCTTCCTCTAAGTAACTGATTTAAATTTAGTTAAGATAACGTACTTTGTCCAATTATAAACTGGCTGGTTATTAAAAACAACAAGACACATTCCACCTGGCCAGAAGCAAAGTTCTTTTGCCCACTGTCTTAGTTATCTAAGGATAGACCAACTGGCTTCACAATAATTTTGAGAAATAAGACCTTGTTCTTAATTTACCAAGAGCAAAGTGCCCTACCAAAGGTGGGGTCCACACTCAAAAGTGTAGTCTCTGCTTAAAACTCTCCACAGAGAGGCATATAGAAGAGATTGTAATAGAAGTAACTAGTCCCACAGCTGAGCCATTCTTTTTAGATGACAAATCTGAGGAACTGTCCCAGACTGAGGCATCATTAGAGAAGGTTTTGGAACAAATTGATAAATTAAAACAGTAATAAGTCACTAGGATGAGATGTTATTCACCAAGAGTTTTGAAAGAACTCAAATGTGAAATTGCAGAACTACTAACTATAGTATGTAACCTATCATTTAAATCAGCTTCTGTACCAGATGACTGGAGGATAGCTAATGTGATGCCAATTTTTAAATAATGGCTCCAGAGGTGATCCTGGCAATTACAGCCTAACTTCAGTACCAGGCAAACTGGTTGAAACTATAGTAAAGAACAGAATTATCAGATAAACACAATTTGTTGGGGAGGAATCGACATGGCTTTTGTAAAAGGAAATACCTTACCAATCTATTAGAATTCTATGAGAGGGTCAACAAGCATATGGATGACGGGAACCCGGTGATATAGTGTACATAGATTTTCAGAAAGTCTTTGACAAGGTCCTTCACCAAAGGCTTTTAAGCAAAGTAAGCTGTCATGGGAAAAGAAGGATGGTCCGCTCGTGGATCAGTGACTGGTTAAAAGATAGAAAAGAAGGGGTAGGAATAAACAGTTTTCAGAAAGGAGAGAAGTAAATAATGGTGTCCCCCAGGGGTCTACACTGGGACCAGTACTGTTCAACATTCACACATTGTCTTGAAAAAGGAGGAAGGTGGGGTGGTAAAATTTGCAGACAATACAAAACTACTCAAGATAGTTAAGTCCAACTCAGACTGCACAGAGTTACAAACTCTTTGGGATCTCACAAAACTGGACAACAAAATGACGGATGAAATTCAATCTTGATAAATGCAAAGTAATGCACATGAGAAAATATTATCCCAACTAGATATATATAAAATGATGGGGTCTAAATTAGCTGTTACCACTCAAGAATGAGATCATTGAGTCATTATGATAAGTCCTCTGAAAACATCTGCTCAATATGTAGGAGCAGTCAAAAAAAGCTAACAATGTTAGGAACCATTAGTTAAGGGATAGACAATAAGACAGTAACTATATAAATTCATAGTACACCCACATCTTGATTACTGTGTGCACATATGGATACCCCATCTCAAGAATATTGAAATTGGTACAAGTACAGAGAAAGGTAACTAAAATTATGAAGGGTATGGAATGGCTTCTATATGAGGAGGGATTAAAAAGACTGGGACTTTTCAGCTTGAAAAGGAGAAGAATAAGTGGGGATATGATAGAGGTCTACAAAAACTTGACTGGTGTAGACAAAGCGAATAAGGAGATGTTACTTGCACAAGAATGAGGGATCACCCAGGCAGCAGGTATAAAATAAACAAAAAGAAGTACTTCCTCACCCAACACATAGTGAACCTGTGTAACTCAATGCCAGGGGATGTTCTGAAGGCCAAGACTATAACAGGGTTCAAAAAAAGCACTAGATAACTTAATGGAGGATAGGTCCATCAATGGCTAGTAGCCAGGATAGGTAGGGATGTACCACCAAATCAATGTATTGCTGATGCAGCCATTACTTAAGAGTGACTCAGAGAGGAAAAATAATAAGTTTTAAAGCTTTTCTTCGCAGGTTTCTTGACTTCAAAAATTCAGATATCACTTAGTGCCTTTTAAGAAAAAAGGAGTATGGATAACACTGCTATACAGCCAAAATGCTTCTGAAATAAATGTAGTCAAACTTTACTAATTCTGGGTCACTGAGAACGAAAATGATGCTTAAAATTGTTGATTGGCTCTAGTCTAGCTGTTGGGCTCCAGACTACAGCAGTGGAATCTCCTGGCAGGTGATGTTAGGGTTTCCATGTTCCGTGACCGTCAAAAGGATCTTGTCCCATTCTTCTTCATGGAAGGTGATCTTGTAGCCTGCAACAACATCGATGGTGTGATGGCAGCCCTCAACATCGTTCACGATCCAGATGAGTGGAGACTGTTCATTGATTCATCGAAGACGAGTCTTAAAGCTGTTTTGCTGCATAATGGCAATGTTTTGCCATCAATTCCAGTTGGTCATGCAGTCCACATGAAGGAAACCTATGACAACATGAAACAACTTTTGAGGTGCATAAACTATGACCAACATCAGTGGCAGCTTTGTGGCGATTTGAAGGTTGTTGCTCTCTTGCTTGGTCTGCAGACTGGATACACAAAGTACTGCTGTTTTCTCTGCGAATGGGATAGTCGTGCAAGAGATTCCCACTACATCAAGAAAGATTGGCCACTCCGACAGTCATTGGAGCCTGGGAGGAAAAGTGTTCAGCATCCACCACTTGTTGAATCAAGGAAGATTTTGTTACCACCCTTACACATCAAGCTGGGTCTGATGAAGAACTTTGTCAAGGCCATTGACAAAACACAAGCAGCTTTCAAGTACCTCCGTGGAAAATTTCCAAGGTTAAGTGAAGCTAAGATAAAGGAAGGTGTCTTTGTTGGTCCTCAGATTCGTGAACTTCTTCGAGATGATGCATTTGACCATGCACTGCGTGGCAAGGAAAAGACGGCATGGAAAGCCTTCCAGTTAGTGGCAATAAATTTTCTCGGAAACAACAAGGCAGACAACTACAGGTTGTTGGTGGAAAACCTCCTCAAGGCATACAAAAGCCTTGGTTGCAACATGTCACTAAAGATACAGTTTTTGCACTCTCATCTAGATTTTTTTCCACCGAACTGCGGAGCAGTGAGCGACGAGCACGGCGAGCGATTTCACCAGGACATTGCAACAATGGAGAAACGCTATCAGGGCAAATGGAGCCCATCAATGCTTGCAGACTATTGCTGGACAGTGACAAGAGATGCTCCATTTAATGAATACAAGAGACAAGCCAAGAAGCGCCGAGTAGACACTGAATAGGACTAAACTATGTACATAATAGTTTTTTGCCTTTTGTTTCATAATAAATTTTATTTATATAACCCTTTTGCTGATTTTTAAAGTGTTACATAAACAGGACAGGTGAAATATTATCATGTAAAGCAACCATAAACACATGAAAAGACCTAGGTTTACAATTTATGATTAAAACTCTACTATCTACACAATATACATAGACATAAAATGTAAAAACTTAAATATCTTAGAAACAGTAGCCAATCAGTTGTTTTGTCATATTTGAATTCAGCACATCAAAATACATAATAAATACCACATTTTATCTCTGAAGCAGACGACGTCTCAAAAATTGCAGACCAGTGTAACTGGAGAACTAATAGGTTTACGACATCACCATTACCATTTTTTTTTCATTCCAGGTCATGTTAAGATTTTTAATTTATACTGCAACAATTCAGTCCTTACTTTGCTTTTGTTTTAAATAGCCATATAACACATTTTGAAATGGTGCAACTTCAAATAAAAATGTAAATAGCAGAAACATACCACCGACGTTACCTGGGCAACTTGAGGAATAGTCAATTTTTAATACAATCATTACAATGCACCATCCATCATAAAGAAATAGAAAGGAGTTAACTATTTTCTTTTCTACAATTTCCACAGAAAAATAATTTAAGAGGGAAGGAATATAACTGTTAGGAACCTTAGTCTCAATTGCCTACTGCTAAATGTCTTTATATACTATGGCTATAAATATGCAACCTTGTGAAAACCTCCTGTCTTAACATTTTATCAGATTTAACAGAACAGAAAATGATTATAGCAGAATGGCAGCTCTGCTGTAGTTTAAAGTTAAGACCAGATTTCTGTTCAAAGTTCGACTACTCTAAGTGCTCTAAGATCTGTAATGCTACTTGAATTGCCTTGAAATTTGGTGTGCTTCATGAGAGTACGGGAGAGGGGTTCCTGAGATGCAGTTCCCCCACTCCGCTTTTCTTAATCTATTCTGGTAATTCTTTTTTGCACAGAGGGAGAGATCAAACCAGGACTCAGACCATTGCACCAAAGTCTCCAAAGTTCAGGAGTTACCCCAACACAGTGCATGGCCCAATGTGCCCTTTGGGGGAAATCAAATTAAAATGTGGTTTGGAAAAAAGTTTGCTTCTGCAGTGATGCATGCGTCTAGCTGTTCTAAGGCTCATGCCCCAGACAGATTACACTGGGCATGCATGGACAGGGGAGTTAACAGAACTTTTAGCCTTCAAGTTTCACACAAACTGGACCTATCCAGCCACTATCAGTTAAAGTGCCTCCCAGGGCAGGAATCTGGAAAAAATTCACACACCATATTGCTAAAATATGACTGGAAAGTGTTCTGCTTTTGTTGAGGTGGAGGAATATAATCAAAAGTATTTTTGTTAAGAAAACACATGTGAATGATTGCTGGCATGGGAGACAGGAGGAGGAGTGTGGGGAATAAGGTTGAAAGGGGTGTGGGGTGGCATTGAGGGGGAGGGAAACATGATGATGGGTGGTAGGGAATGTCAGAGGGGCTCAAGGGAAGGAGGGACACTGGGGTTGAATGCAACAAAAAGTTTCAACTGGGCTGAAAACTGTAAAACAAAAAAAAACATTCGTAAAAAATGTTTTGAAAGGACATTTGAAACATTTAGAAGGTCCCAAATATTTGTTTTGTTTTGGTAAGAACAAACAAAACAATTCCTCTTCAGTTGAAAGGGCTTATTTCCCCCCTACAGTTTTTGGTTCTGCCACTGAACAAAAAAATCAATTATTCACTCAGCTCTACTCTTGAGCTGCCACAGGAGAGAAACCCATCCATTATGATTAGTTGGTGGATTCTTGGTTAAAAACAGTTACAAAACACAACTCTAAGTGGTAAAACTCACAATTCAAGGTGTAAAACTGGACTTCCTTCCATGTTGGATTGCTAGTAAATAGTAAAATATCACTTTGTAGATTGTATCAATGTACAGTGTGCTGATGTGTGTTCCGAGGTACTAAATTTCTAAAGTACTGCATCCTTTTTTTTGTGCGTGTTGATTAATTGAAAATTAAGCCTTAATTTCTACTGTACAAAATCCAAAGATGAGCATTGTTGCTTGAAATTACAAAGGAGTATCCAAGCAGCAGATCCAAAATATTTACAAAGCTACATAAACTAAGCAACCTTTGAAATATTCAAAGTGCTTGCAATTCCCGTTTCAGAAGAGGTATACAGAAATGACAAGCAAATATAGTTTCTGTACTGAGAGACTTGTTATATAAACTTACAAATACATTGGCTCTAAACAATATTCATTTAACTAGAAGGTCACAAAAACACCCACATTTTGCTTCTTAAGACACTACACAGGAATAAAGCCTTGAAGCAGGTTTTGTCTGTCGCTGATATTAAATCAAGCTATTGTACTATTAAAGAAAATGTATTTCCTTACCTCCCCAAGTAATAAGAGAAGCTATATGTCCATAATACAAGAAAGCATCAACCTTTGTAAATGTCTAAAAGAAATAGGTTTACAGTTTAACCAGACATTTCATGCTTCCAAAGATACAGCGCATTTAAATGCACTGTAACATCCACAATTAATTTTTGAAATTGGCAACATTTCCATTAAAATTTCCTCCAAATCTAAAAAGCCTTATGCCAAATTAGCTCAGAGCTTCAGTTGTCTCTGACAATGAAATGTCTTGTGCCATTTTCCCATACTGTGACATTTTTCAGTTTCTTACAGTAAAATTTCTAGACAGTAGGCTTCATTCTTTCATCTTGAAATACCAAAAGACACTTAAAATGTAGTAATGGTAACATTCAAGCACTGGAATTCTTATGGGAAAAAGTATTTTCATTTTATGAACCTTGCTTTGTATTTTTGTTATACAAAGCCACCCATGCATTTCACTGGGCAGGAAACTTGATCAGACCCACAGTGTTGTAGACAGCCCCAGAGGTGGGGGAACCACAGATTTGGGAACGTGTGTGAGTAAGGCGCTCTTCTCCTTCAGAGATTCTTTGCCTCCCTTTGGCCAGGCAAAGGGAGATGGGAGTCGATTGACCCCTCACTATTCCCCTCCCCCAATTAATTTAAACATCTACCCAGGCTTTCTAAGTCTCTTGTTCCCTTTAGCTGCCTCATCCTCCTTCCCTGTAGTTGTAGTTTGAGATGTGTTTTTTTCCTGTCCTTTTTCCATGTGGGGGAGGGGAGAGATGGTTCAGAAGTGTGAGCACTTATTTAAACTGTTACGGATCTTAATGAGAATGAGAACGAGTTAAACCCATCTTGGTCAGCAAGTTGGCAAGAATTGAAATGGCAACTACTATGGTGCCCCTTTTTATAGCCCCACCCTCAGAACATGTTGGAGTTCTCAGGGGAGGAGTTAGAGAGGGATGCATGATTTGCTCTAACAAGCACTTCTAGTAGAAGGGCTGCATTGTTCATTAGCACCAATCACTCATGTTCCAAAAGCGGGAATATTCAGAAGACACTTAAAGAAGAAATAGAAATGCCATCATATAGAACCGTACTGACTGTCTCCAGAAGGGTCATCAGAAAAAATGTAACCTCTAGATCCACAGCACAGACTTATACCACTTGAGCTAAAGGAGTAACTAGTACAGAGGTGAGTAAGCTACGACCCGTGGGCCACATCCGGCCCATGAGACCCTCTTGCCCAGCTCCTGAGCTCCTCACCTAGGAGGCTCGCCCCCGGCCCCTCCCCCACTGTTCTACCTCCCCCACAGGCTCAGTGCACCGTGCTGCCGGCGCAATGCTCTGGGCAGCCGGGCAGTGCAGCTGCAGAGCTGTGGCCTGACTCTGTTCTGCACAGCGGTGTGGCTGGCTCCAGCCACAGCCACGCCACCAGCCACTGGTGCTCCAGGCAGCACAATAAAGGGGCAGGGAGCAGGGGGTTTGGATAGAAGGCAGGGGAGTTCAGGGCGGTGGTCGGGAGTGGGGTGGTCAGAGGGCAGGGTATGGGGGGGATTGAATGGGTGCAGGGGTTCTGGGAGTCAGTCAGGAAGAAGGGAGGGTTGGATGGGGCAGCGTGGGGCAGTCAGGTGCAAGGGTTCCAGGGGTGGTCAGGGAGAAGGGGTGGGTGGATGGGGCAGAGGTCCTGGGGAGGCATTCAGGAACGGGACAGGTGGGGGGCAGTCAGGAGTAGAAGTTCCAGGGGTGGTCAGGTGACAGGGAGTGGGGTGGGTGGATTGGATGGGACAGGAGTCCCGGGCTGTCGGGGGCAAGAAGCGGGGGGGGGTGAGGGGATGGAGGGAGGCCAGGCCACACCTGGCTGTTTGGGGAGGCACAGCCTCCCCTAACCTGCCCTCCATACAATTTCCAAAACCTAAAGCAGCCCTCGGGCCAAAAAGTTTGCCTGCCCCTGAACTAGTAGCAGTAATAGGTTATTATCCTCTATGTAGATAAGCCACTAGAAAGGGTGGTGAAGTAAGTGTCCCTTAGTGTGAGAGGTACATCAGCCAACTGGTAGCACAGTGAAGTAAGTGTTAACCGTTTTCATAGTCTCTGATGAAACGTGCTGACCTTTGGTGAAGCCAGCCACAAATAGATGCGAGGATAATCAGAAAGATTTGGCAATGTCCATGCAATACTGAAGAGCTCTGGATACATCGAAGGTTTGGAATAGGACTTTAGGAAGAACACAAATAAATTGCTTGGCTGGTTTAAGTGGAATTCAGAAACCATCTTGGGGGTGAATTTTGCATGACGCCTCAGTGCCACTTTTTCCCTATGGAACAAGGTATAAAGGAGTTCCAGCATGAGTGCCTGAAGCTCATTCACTCCTCTGGCCAAGGTGATAACCACCAGAAAGATCACTCGAAAATAAGATGGTGAACAAAGCATTCTGGGAAGAGCATGGATGGGTGGAGCTCCATAAGCTTCAAAAAGGACAATGTTGAGGTCCATCCTGAAGTAGTTTCCGTAACCAATGAGTAAGAATGCATTAAGTCTTTAAGGAATTCAGATACCGTTAGATCAGAGAAGACGAAGAGTGGCTATATCAATGGATGATATAGCTTCTAGATGGACTCTGAACTAAATGAAAGCCCAATATACTTTAACTGCAGCAAATGGTCCAGACTCATCAGTACTGGAACCTGCCCCAGATCTAGGCTGTGTTGGGCCACCCATATCAAGAATCTTTTCCATTTGGAGGAGTTTTCCTCATGGGAAGCTTCTTGCTCTGTGCTAAGATTTCCTTGATGTGTCAGTGGCCATGCCTTTCCACGGCACTCAGCCAGTCAACATCCTAGCCATCATTTTCAGCAACTTTGGGTCTGGATGGAATGCTTTATCTTGATTTTGTGATACTAGGTCTGAGTGGCCAGGGAGCCTGATCAGGGGTTGTGTGGACAACAGGCTGCTCAGTCAGTAGGGAGCTGTGAAATAGATTTATCATGGTCTCATCTGACCTTGGCAATGATTCTGGGGATTAGCAGAATCCATGGGGAAGTGTAAAGAGGGCCCTGATTCCCCTACAAAAGGAAAATGTCTGGCACAGATCCTGTGGCTCCTGTCTCCTCTGGAATAGAAGCTTAGGCACTCAGCACTGTGCTTGGTGGCAAACAGGTCTATCATTGCCATTGATGGAATAGTGACCTGGTGATCGATTTCAGCAGTAACCACTCTGATTCTTGACAGATTGTCTACTTAGGAAATCTATCAAGATGTTCTTGGCTCCCAGAAGGTGGAGAGCTATCTGGATTATGCCATGCAGCTAGCAACAGCTCCATAGTTTGAATGCCTCCCTGAAGAGGGAGAAAAAGATGGCACTCCCTTGCTTATATGGCATATTGCTGAGGTAGTGTTTGTCTATATCTACTCTATAGAATGTTATAAGATCAGAAAGAACGCCTTGCATGTGAGCCTGAAGACTCTGAGCTCCAAGACTTATGTGCAGTTTCATGTCCTCTGGGATCCATGTTCCTGTATCTGCAGGGTGGTCCAGATGGGGTCCCCAGACTCATCTGCGACTTTTGTACTGGATGGCAATGGGGTCATGAATGACACTCCTTTTGAGCACTGTCTGGATGCAGCCACCAGGTCGGTACTGTGAGGGCAAAATACCAAATTAAAATGGTGCTGAGCTGATGCTCTGTGGGGGAGTATACTTACTTGACCCAGAATTGTAGGGACCTCAGCCAAACTCTGGCAAGCAGCATCACATATGTACATTGAACATATGCCCTAACAACATGAGGCAAGTATGTACTGCTATCGCTAGATGCAATACCATAGTGTTCAGTTTTGACTGAAGTGCAAGCAATCTGTCCTGTAGTAAGACAGTCCTTGCTGTTGTGAAATTTATCCTGGCCCCTAGGAACTGTGATGGGGTAAGTGACTATTTCCTGTTTTTCATATAAACTTATCACGAGGGCATAAGAATGGCCATACTGGGTCAGACCAATGATCCATTTAAACCAGTAGCCTCTCTGTTGACAATGCCAATGCCAGATCTTTAACAGGGAATAAACAGAACAGACAATTATCAAGTGATCAATACCTTGCCATTTGGCAGTCAGAAGCTTGGGGACTCCCAGAGCATGAGGTAACACCCCTGATCATCTTGACTAACAACTATTGGAGGACTCATTCTCCATGAACTTATTTAATCCTGTTTTGAACCTAGTTATACTTTTGGCCTTCACAACATTGCCTGGTAATGAGTTCTACAGACTGACTATGCATTGTGTGAAGTAGTAATTCCTTCTGTTGTTTTAATGCTGCTGCCTATTAATTACCTTGGGTGACCCCGGGTTCTTGTGTTATGTATAGGAGAAAATAACGCTTCCTTATTCACTTTCTCCACAGCATTCATGATTTTATAGACCTCTGTCATATCCCCCCTCAGTCATCTTTTTTCCAAGATGAACAGTCTGGGTCTTGTTAATCTCTCCTCATATGGAAGACGTTCCATACCACCTTAATCATTTTTGTTATCCTTCTCTGCACCTTTCCAATTCTAATATACCTTTTTGAGGTGCTGTGACCAGAATTGCACACAGTATTCATGGTATGGGCACACCATAAATTTATATAGTAGCATTGTAATATGTACTGTCTTCTTTTCTAGCCCTTTCCTAATTGTTCTGCACATTGTTAGCTTTTTTGACTGCCATTGCACATTGAGGGGCTGTTTTCAGAGAACTATCCACAATGACTCCAAGATCTCTTTCTTTAGTGTAACAGCTAATTGAGACCCCCATCATGTTGTATATATACTTAGGATGTTTTCCACTGTGCATTACTTTGAATTTATCAACACTGAATTTCTATTACTATTTTGTTCCCCAGTCACCAAGGGGTCTCTCAAAACTGGATAATTCCCCACAGTCTGCTTTGGACTTAATCTTGACTAATTTTGTATCATCTGCAAACTCTGTCACTGTTTACCTCTTTTTCCAGATAATTTATGAGTATGTTGAATAGTACTGCTCCCAGTACTGGTCCACTGGAAACCCCCTTATTTAGCTCTTTCCACTGTGAAAACTGACCATTTGTTCCTACTCTTTGTTTCCTATCTTTTAACCACTTCCTGATCCATGAGATAACCTTTCCTCTTATCCCATGACTCCTTACATTGTTTAACAACCATTGGTGAGGGACCTTGTTGTTTTGTGAAAGTCCAAGTATACTATACACACACTGGACCACCTTTGTCCACATGTTTGTTGAACCCTCAAAGAATTCTAACAGATTTGGGAGGCATAATTTCTCTTTACAAAAGCCAGGTACTGAAGTTAGGCTTAGTGGCCTGGAATTGCCAAGACCGCCTCTGGAGCCTTTTTTTAAAAAAAAAAGGCATTATGTTAGTGATCTTTCAGTCATCAGGAACAGAGGCCAATTTTAGTGATAGTTTACATACCACAGTTAGTAGTTGTGCAATTTCATATCTGAGTTCCTTCAGAAATCTTCAATCAATACAACGTGGTCCTGGTGAATTATTACTGTTTAATTTAGTTCCAAAACCTCCTGTACTGACGCCTCAATTTTGGACAGTTCCTCAGGTTTGTCACCTAAAAAGAATGGCTCGGGGTGGGAATCTCCCATCTTCTGCATTAAAGACCGATGCAAAGAATTCATTTAGCTTCTCTGCAATGGTTTTGTCTTCCTGAATGCTGAGCTTTTAACACAATGAGAATATGGAATATTTTTTTTTTAAAGAAGGTGAGCTATGTTTTCTCTCTAAATTTTTAAACTTTAAAATAACTAATAGCCAGTGAGTACATTTTTGCTTAAAACTATACACTAAAATATACTTTAATTAAAATTTGGTGAATTAGAGAAGCGTGATAAGAACACAAAGAAAGAATGCTACAATTCAACAGCTGTTGTTATAGGAATTATCTTCTGCCTTTACTGTTTCCTCTGAGATATAA
Source organism: Chelonoidis abingdonii (assembly GCF_003597395.2). NCBI lineage: Eukaryota > Metazoa > Chordata > Testudines > Testudinidae > Chelonoidis > Chelonoidis abingdonii. Next base: position 322,635,011 of record NC_133769.1, read on the forward strand.
ATCCAAGACAATACACCAAAAGGAATTTTTTTTTAAAGAAAAGCATTAAAATAATTATTAAAGCATTTGTTAAACTTTAACACAATGCCTTGAAAGGACTGGATAAATGGAATAGCTAATATGGACTGAAGTAATTCCAGTGCAAAAGATTAATCAGATCCATCCAAGTATTTCTATATTTTTTCAAGCTGCGATCAATTAAGCAATTTTTAAAACTGTACATAAAATTGAAAAAATTAGAAATTCTTGCATTCCTTTTCAGTATTTCATAAGCTATTTTAATTTTAAACTGAAAATTTGGTATACTTACACTTCTAAGGTCTCTTACAAAACTTCCAACATATTCATTAGCAGTCAGGCTTTAAAGGCATCAACATTATAGTGTTACTAATTTGCATCCGATTACCCCTCATTACATGCTTTGAAAAGGCTGAGGTTTATTAGCATCTTGATACTGATGGAAATACAATACCTGATAGCACATATTGTAGCTCTCTACAAATAATGAAATACTGTTAAGTGTCCCATAGCTTTGAACTCTAAATTGCTAAGAAATCTACATACTGAAAGCAACCGCATATTATCTGAGTTTGACTGGCATATCTGAAAACCCCGTGACAGAGTCTGCAATTTGAAGCAGATTCAAGAAAGTTAGGTACATTACGGAGAGTTGTCATGTGAATATGAGGTGGATTTTCTGAAGAGGAAAAAACCCTCTTATATCAAATTTAAAGCCTTGAATTAATTTGACACATTTTCAGACCACAGTTTTGGCCTTATAGACACTATAATTTTTGGAATCTAGCACCCTCAATGGATGATGTTCCACAAATAGCAACACTGGACTCTGTAGTCCAGACAAAGATCAGTTTGAGGTTTGTTTGGTTGGTTGGTGGGTTGGTTTTACCAAACAGTCATCTCACAGGTTCAGAACAGAGTAAGATGATTTATGACAATAATTCCTGAACCTGGTATATTCTGCAGCCTCTGCCCCTCTGGTACTACCAAGGTTCTACATCCCAAGGACCTGACAGAGACACAAGAGGCACCTCTATGGGTGCATCAAAGTTTCCAAACTGTAAAGTTATTGAAGTTCCCACTTGGTCTTATGCTTGAAGCAAGACAAAAGCGGGAATTAACTGAGGTGGGTATCTATAGAAAAGCTATTTCTGTACTTAATGATGAAAACTACATCTGGTAACTGGTGATTTACTATGATATACACTTCTCAATCACTTTAATGAAAAATGTAAGCACAAAAGTCATTTGCCATTTTTTAGAATTTTATCATAGACAGAAAACTAAGTATCTTGTAGTGGAATGAGCAGAGGGCTGGGAACAAGGAAATCCTGAGGTGTAATCCCAGCTCTGGTAGTGACTCCTTTTGAGATCCTCTGCATCCTCACTTCAAAAGTGGAGATACCTCTTGTCATGGTACAATTCCCCACTCTGAACCTTAGCATCCAAAAGATGGCGTACCAGCATGAATTCCTCTAAGCTCAATTACCAGCTTAGAACCTGTAGCGCTGCCACCAACCAGGAATTCCAGTGCCTGGTACACTCTGGTCCCCCCCAAAACCTTGCCCGGGGAACCCCAAGACCCAGACC